>NC_041388.1:223526445-223539787 GCF_002162155.2 Triticum dicoccoides | reverse complement strand
TTATATTAGTGATGTCTTTTGACCTTTTGCATTCAGTCTCTTGACATTCTCCTGTAGCCTTTTGGCATCCTTATGTATATGTATATATGTTGGCTTTGGCCTCTTAATAATACAAGTTGTTGTTCCTAACACATGGAATGTGATATTTTAGCACAATTAACATAAGAAAAACATGTTCAATTTTATTGCCATTGGCTATAAAATTTGCCATAGTTAACAGGAGTGCTAGTACTTCTGAAGTGATGATGGCTTAGGTACACCATTTCAGTTTGGTACTACCATCCCAAAACTACACATAATACTTCAGTGGCAATTCACAAAAATAATATTCACTTTGGTATGCATATTTACTAAAGAATAACTTGTTATATACCACTAGATAACAAACATAGGACGCACTGAAGATATACCAGTAGTTCTTGTTTAATTCCTCTCTGGTCAATCATAGATTTTTTTGTCTCGAATGAATATAATTAATAGCAGTACAAGTGGTTCACAATTAAATGATACTTAGAGACAGAGTACAACATCACTAAGATTAGCTTGAGGCAATCTAGTTCAAGCATATTTAGTAAAAAAAATTCTAGAAATACTTATTTAGTAAAAAACTACGTTTCCAAAAATAATAACTATCGTAAGATGTGCAATTACCAAGAGCTATCAAGTACGATATAGTACTTTGGCAAAGAAACAAGCTCAAGAGCCCAAAGAGCTTGTGTAGCTTACCGAAGTTAGGCGTGGCAACATGTTCCCAAGACAGAGTTAACTCGTCCACCCCAACAAGAATCGAAGAAGCGGGTTGTGAAAATAATAACATATCAGTGACATGTATGATGACATATAATCATTCCTACAAGAAACAAATACCATACTGTAATCTAATTGCCATAAATATTTGTGGTTGTGTACATCATGTCATAGAGTTTACCAAATGCTTAACAACTGACCAAAAGTTCCATGCTTAAACAGATCAAAAGCGAATGTCATTGCAAATGAACTATATTCTAGCAGTTATTTGCCATATAACATACTTAAACAGATCAAAAAATCGAGCGTTTTGGGAGCTCTCCTATCCTGCTCAAGTTTGGGGTAGTTAAAAACATTAGTGTGGAGGATTATAGGTAGCTTTAACTCAAAAGGATAATTGCCAAACATCTAATCAAAACCAAACAACAAGACACATTATACTGAATAATATTTAACACTGGATTTTAAGGCTAGACATGCATAAATTGGTTACTCCAGATTTCTCAAGGTAGATAAACTTAGCATAGCTTTATAGCTTCCATCTAAATTTCCAAATGAGAATGCTCTACAAGATCTATCAAATATACACCTGTTGAGTCCTGAACAACGGATATAGAGATGGGCTACACATTACCGGTCATTTTAGAAGATGGAATGACAAGAGATTGATTCACACTGTAAATATGGTGCAAGGGGTGATACGTGCAAGTTTGTCCATCTTTTCCTAACCAAAGAATTATGTATGAACTTGAACTGGCAATCAATATACTAGAGCTGTCCATGGTCACGACACATACACACAACAGTTACAACATCAGACCATCACCATCACTAATTTACAAATACTCTACTTGGATTGTAGCAGCAAACACCGGATTTTGGACAATTATAGCTCTGGACCATATGCATACAATACTCCTTCCACAAGAATTCAAGGTTTTGTTTATGAGCGCGGACGCAACAACAGTAGTGGTTGAAGAATAGCGGAATAAAGCATCAATACATCAATTCTGCTCAGCAAAAGACGATGATCTTTGAAGAAATTGTCTGCTCCAGACTGAAGAACTGCAGCATCCGTGGGTTCTAATAAATCTGATCAAGTACATCAATATTGGCTTCTAATAAAATTCAGCCAAAGGGCATGTCAATCAATATCAAATCTATTGAATACTAAGATGGGTCTGGACACTACTTGCAGAGAGATAGCACAACACTACCACTACCACTACTTGGAGAGATAAGCAGAGCCAACGACAGCCTAGGAAGAGGAGGAGGAGGAGGTAAACTTGGTGATGTCCTAGGTGCCCTTAGAGACGGCATGCTTGGTGATCTTGCTGGGGGTGGACGAAACCTAGATAACAAGGGGTAAGGTGGAGAGACGAGGCAAGGCGAGGACTTACAGCTGGGGGTATGCCGAAGGAGATACGCCTGCGTAGAGGTGGTAGGCGGCGGCCTCTTGAAGAGGAGTCGGGCGGTGGTGCCTTGAGCAGGCGGCGGCGGCATCTCCTCCGAATCCTCGAGTCCCCCCTCGAGGGCTGAAAACCACGTGGAAAGGGGGGTATCGGAGGGGGCTCGGAGGGGTTGGGCCGTGGAATCCTCACATATCAAACGGGTTGTCGGAGTGTTGAGCGGTTTCTTGGCCACGCGAGGGATATCCGCTCGAACCCCCCAATCCATGGGTACCAAACAAGGCCTTTAAGATTTGCGCACACGCGCAAGCGTTTCACCGGTGGTTTGGCACGCCGTTGTTTTGGCACGCAGACTGGGCATATTCAGGCTGGACGTCTTAAACAGGTCCTATGTCTAGGTGAACGGCTAGTCATCTACCAATCCAAAATAGAATCTAGGGCAAATATAAGGAGGCCTAGGCAAGCTCGCATGCATTCGCCATGTCAGCCCGGCCCATCGTGGCCCGCGGGGATGCCACATATAAGACTAGCCATAGTAGTAGTCTATGTTACTATCTTAGTGTGGAGTAACATATGTGTGGCGTCATGCAACATTTTATTTATTATGGTGTATAATTCTTGTCTTGATATGTGTGATGTTACTCATAGTATGAGTAACTAGCTATGTTGCTAGCTTGATCCTAGTTTATTGGTCCCTATTGTATTCTATGCCAAATTTTGACATGAAAATTAACTAACAAAATGTTCATGCATGTCATAAAAAATTATATCATTGAAAATTATGTTCAAATACGAATCTAACGATATATTTTTTGTTGACATGCACTAAAATTTTGTCACTTAAATCCTTAGCCAAAGTTTAACATAAATTACGAAGGGGACCAATAAACAAGGACGGAGGAAGTACTTAATTTGTCACTCTCCTAATTAATTAGCTGTCACATCATCTATTATACATAGATATTGATGTTATCACTCATATTACTCCCAATGTGTGTAGTCTAATCCCAATCTGGAAGAGCCCTAGATGAGCTCGGGTGCGTTTGCCAAGTCAGCTCAACCCATTGTGGCCCGCAGGGATGCCACATATAATCCCAATCTGGACGAACCGTAGAGCTCAGTCCGTGATATGTCTCCAACGTATCTATAATTTTTTATTGTTCCATGCTATTATATTATCAATCTTGGATGTTTTATATGCTACTTTATATGGGACTAACCTATTAACCTAGAGCCCAGTGCCAGTTTCTGTTTTTCCTTGTTTTTGAGTTTCGCAGAAAAGGATTATCAAACAGAGTCCAAATGAGCTGAAAATTTACGGTGAATTTTTATGGACCAGAAGAAGCCCCCTGAAGCAAAAGAGATGGGCCAGAAGAGCCACAAGGCCTCCAGAAGGGTGGAGGGCGCACCGCCATCCTTGTGGTTGACTCATGGACCCCCTTGACTTGTTCTCGACGCCAAAAATTCCTATAAATATAGAAACCCCCAAAAAAGAAACCTAGATCGGGAGTTCTGCCGCCGCAAGCCTCTGTAGCCATGAAAATCCAATCGGGAGCCCATTCCGGCACCCTGCTAGAGGGGGAAATCAGCACCGGTGGCCATCTTCATCATCCTAGCAGTCTCCATGACCAGGAGGGAGTAGTTCACCCTCGGGGCTGAGGGTATGTACCAGTTGCTATGTGTTTGATCTCTCTCTCTCTCTCGTGTTCTTGATTTTGCACGATCTTGATGTATCGTGAGCTTTGCTATTATAGTTGGATCTTATGATGTTTCTTCCCCTCTACCTCCTTGTAATGGATTGAGTTTTCCCTTTGAAGTTACCTTATCGGATTGAGTCTTTAAGAATTTGAGAACACTTGATGTATGTCTTGCATGTGTTTATCCGTGGTGACAATGGGATATTCACGTGATCTACTTGATGTATGTTTTGGTGATCAACTTGCGGGTTTTATGACCTTGTGAACTTATGCATAGGGGTTGGCACACGTTTTCGTCTTGACTCTTCGGTAGAAACTTTGGGCCACTCTTTGAAGTTCTTTGTGTTGGTTTGAATAGATGAAGATGAGATTGTGCGATGCATAACGTATAATCAAACCCACGGATACTTGTGGTGACATTGGAGTATCTAGGTGACATTAGGGTTTTGGTTGTTGTGTGTCTTAAGATGTTATTTTAGTACGAACTCTAGGGTTGTTTGTGACACTTATAGGAATAGCCCAATAGATCGATTAGAAAGAATAACTTTGAGGTTGTTTCGTACCCTACAATAATCTCTTCGTTTATTCTCCGCTATTAGTGACTTTGGACTGACTCTTTGTTGCATGTTGAGGGATTGTTATATGATCTAATTATGTTATCATTGTTGAGAGAACTTGCACTAGTGAAAGTATGAACCCTAGGACTTGTTCAAGCATTGCAATACTAGTTTTGCTCACTTTAGTTACTAGCTACCTTGCTGTTTTTATATTTTCAAATTACAAAAACCTATATTATGCTTGTATCACCATTTCTTCGCCGAACTAGAGCACCTATACAATTTAACATTGTATTGGGTGTGTTGGGGACACAAGAGACTCTTTGTTATTTGGTTGCAGGGTTGTTTTAGAGTGACCATCTTCATCCTATGCCTCCCATGGATTGATAAACCTTAGGTCATCCACTTGAGGGAAATTTGCTACTATCCTACAAAACTCTGCACTTGGAGGCCCAACAACGTCTACTAGGATAAAGTTGTGTAGTAGAAATCAAGCTCTTTTCTAGCGCCGTTGTCGGGGAGGCTAGGTAAGCAACACTCACATCTCGTCAACGAAGCTCTTTTCCGGCGCCGTTGCCGGGGAGGTTAGTTCTTGAAGGTATGTATTTAGATCCTATGACCGAATCTTTGAGTTTCTTGTTTTATTACTAGTTTAGTCTATAAAAGAAAACTACAAAAAATGGAATTGAGGTTTCCTCATATGCTTCATCTTTTTATCATCTTTCTTGAAAATAAGGATTCCGATAATTGTGCCAAAGTGTTAGAAGAAGAATGCATTAAAATGTTTGGCACTAAATCCTTGAATGATGAGAATGATTGCAATGTTGTTAGTATAAGTTCTTTGAATATCCATGATGGTAATGATATGCAAAGCTACAAGCTTGGGGATTCTATGTTTGATGAAAATGATATTTTTGTCCCCCAAGTTTTGGTGAGCAAATTTATTTTGATGATAGCATGCCTCCTATTTATGATGATTATATTGATGAAAGTGGGTTTGGAAGAGTGTCAACTCTAGCTATTAATGATCCCACTATTTTGGAGGGTGTTGAATCTTTTCACAATATTGATGAAAGTGGATTTGGAGAGGTCATGACTTTATTTAGTGATGTATCCACTATCTGGGAAGAGGTTCCAATTGATTATGAGAACAAAGTTGCTATCTATGATGACTATTATTATGACATGTATGCTATAAAGAATAATGATAACCATCAAACTTGTCATGATGATTTTAATTTTCAATTGGATTATGCCTCACATGATAGTTATTTTGTTGAATTTGCTCCCACTATTATGAATAGGAAGAATTTTGCTTATGTGGAGAGTAGTAAATTTTCTATTCTTGTGGATCATTAAAAGAATGCCTTATGTGATGGCTATACTTTTGAATTGATTCATGATGCTACTGAAAATTATTATGAGGGAGGAATATACACTTGTAGGAGTTGCAATAATATCAAGCTTCCTCTCTATGTGTTGAAAATCTTCAAGTTATGCTTGTTTTGCCTTCCTATGCTAGTTGATTCTTGTTCCCATAAGTTGTTTGCTCACAAAATCCCTATGCATAGGAAGTGGGTTAGATTTAAATGTGCTAGTCATATGCTCCATGGTGCTCCCGTTATGTTTCAATTCTTATCTTCTATGTGAGCATCATTGACATCATCATGCCTAGCTAAAAGGCATTAAAGAAAAGCGCTTGTTGGGAGACAATCCAACATTTATACCTACTGTTTTTGTATTTTCACATGATTAAGCTACTGCAGTAATCATGTTTTATACCTTTTTTCAATAAAGTGCCAAGTAAGACATTTGTGATGGTCTATGGTGATAGTTGATTTGATCTTGCTGAAAAACAGAAAATTTGGCGCTCAGGAAAACAATTCTAATTTTTAACAGAAGCATAATAAAATACTGATTATTTTTTCATAAGATTAATAAACAAATTTCTTAGGTTTTCCTAATTTTTCAGAAATTTTGGAGTTACAGAAGTATTCGATAGTTATAGATTAGTACAGATTGTTCTGTTTTTGACAGATTCTCTCTTTTATGTGTTGTTTGCTTATTTTGATGAATCTATGAGTAGTATCGGAGGGTATGAACCATGGAGAAGTTGGAATATAGTAGATATTACACCAATATAAATTTAGAATGAGTTCACAACAGTACCTAAGTGGTGATTTGCATTATTATACTAACGGAGCTTATGAGTTTTCTATCAAGTTTTGTGTTGTGAAGTTTTCAAGTGTTGGGTGAAGTTTCGATGGACTATGGAATAAGGAGTGGCAAGAGCCTAAGCTTGGGGATGCCCAAGGCATCCCAAGGTAATATTCAAGGAAAACCAAGAGCCTAAGCTTGGGGATGCCCCGGAAGGCATCCCCTCTTTCGTCTTCGTTCATCGATAACCTTACTTGGAGCTATATTTTTATTCACCACATGATATGAGTTTTGCTTGGAGCATCATTTTATTTTATTAGGATTTGCTTGCTGTTATTTAGAGTAATGTTTTACATCTTTTATTTCAATAAAAAGGTCAATTATAGCCTTTACCATGCTTATTTTGCAAGTCTATATGTTGCTGTTTTAAAAACAGAAAGTTTGCTGTTATATTTTGAATATTTGTGAATAGTCAGAACATGATAAAATCTTGAAATTTTTACACAATGAGTAAAAACAAATTATCTACAGTGTGGTAACTTTTCAGAATTTGTGGAGTTAGGGAAGTATGATCCCTCTTGCATTCTTTACATACTGTTCTGTTTAGATAGATTGCTATTATGTTTGCATTGTTTGCATATGTTAGCTTGTTTAATGATTCTATTTGAGGATAGGAGTCTTAAATATGAAGAGGCATTTAGCATGCAATTTGAAATTATAATTTTAGTGATTTCTACAGTAGATAATGATAAGGTTTTGCATGGATTTATACTAACCTATCTCACGAGTTCTTGTTGAGTTTTGTGTGCATGAAGTTTTAAGATTTTGGGAAACAATGATATGAGAGGAATTAAGGAGACACAAGGGATCAAGCTTGGGGATGCCTAAGGCATCCCTAATTAATATTTCGATAAGTCTCAAGCATCTAAGCTCGGAGATGCCCTGGTTGGCATCCCACCTTTCTTCTTCAACAACTATCAGTTAGTTTTGGTTAAGCCTAAGTTTTTGCTTCTTCACATTATATGTGCTATCCTTGCAATGTCATTTTATTTTATTTTTCTTGCTGTTTGAATAATATCCCAAGATCTGAAATTATTAAATGTTAGAGAGTCTTCACATAGTTACATAATTATTCGACTATTCATTGATCTTCACTTATATCTTTTGGAGTAGTTTGTCATTTGCTCTAGTGCTTGACTTATATCTTTTTAAGCACGGCGGTAGTTTTATTTTGAAGAAATTGTTGAACTCTCATGCTTCACTTATATTATTTTGAGAGTATTTAAACAACATGGTAATTTTGTTTGGTTATAAATTTAGTCCTAATATGATAGACATCCAAGAGGGGTATAATAAAAACTTTCATATAAAGTGCATTGAATACTATGAGAAGTTTGATTCCTTATGATTGTTTTGAGATATGAAGATGGTGATATTAGAGTCATGCTAGTAAGTAATTATGAATTTGAGAAATACATGTGTTAAAGTTTGTGATTCCCGTAGCATGCACGTATGGTGAACCATTATGTGATGAAATCGGAGCATGATTTATTTATTGATTGTCTTCCTTATGAGTGGCGGTCGGGGACGAGTGATGGTCTTTTCCTACCAATCTACCTCCTAGGAGCATGCGCGTAGTACTTTGTTTCAATAACTAATAGATTTTTGCAAAAATTATGTGAGTTCTTTATGACTAATGTTGACTCCATGGATTATACACACTCTCACCCTTCCACCATTGCTAGCCTCTCTTGTGTCGCGCAACTTTCGCCGGTACCATAAACCCACCATATACCTTCCTCAAAACAGCCACCATACCTACCTATTATGGCATTTCCAGAGCCATTCCAAGATATATTGCCATGCAACTTTCCACCATTCCGTTTGTTATGACACGTTCCATCATTGTCATATTGCTTTGCGTGATCATGTAGTTGACATTGTATTTGTGGCAAAGCCACCATTCATAACTCTTTCATACATGTCACTCTTGATTCATTGCACATCCCGGTAAACCGTCGGAGGCATTCATATAGAGTCATACTTTGTTCTAAGTATCGAGTTGTAAGTAAATAAAAGTGTGATGATTTTCATTATTAGAGCATTGTCCCATGTGAGGACGGGATGATGGAGACTATGATTCCCCCACAAGTCGGGATGAGACTCCGGACGAAAAACAAAAACAAAAAAAAGAGGCCAAAAAAGAGAGAGCTCGAAAAAACAAAAAAAAATGAGAGAAAAAGAGAGAAGGGGCAATGCTACCATCCTTTTACCACACTTGTGCTTCAAAGTAGCACCATGATCTTCATGATAGAGAGTCTCCTATGTTGTCACTTTCATATACTAGTAGGATTTTTTCATTTTAGAACTTGGCTTGTATATTCCAATGACGGGCTTCCTCAAATTGCCCTAGGTCTTCATGAGCAAGCAAGTTGGATGCACACCCACTTAGTTTCTTTTTGAGTTTTCATAAACTTATAGCTCTAGTGTATCCATTGCATGGCAATCCCTACTCACTCACATTGATATCTATTGATGGGCATCTCCATAGCCCATTGATTGCCTAGTTGATGTGAGACTATCTCCTTCTTCTTCTCTTCTCCGCAACCACCTTCTATTCCACCTATAGTGCTATGTCCATGGCTCACGCTCATGTATTGGGTGAAAGTTGAAAATGTTTGAGAACATCAAAAGTATGAAACAATTGCTTGGCTTGTCATCGGGGTTATGCATGATTTGAATATTTTGTGTGATGAACATGGAGCATAGCCAAACTATATGATTTTGTAGGGATAGCTTTCATTGGCCATGTTATTTTGAGAAGACATGATTGCTTTATTAGTATGCTTGAAGTATTATTGTTTTTATTTCAATATTAAACTTTTGTTTTGAATCTTATGGATCTGAACATTCATGCCACAATAAAGAAAAATTACATGGATGAATATGTTTGTATCATTTACCTACTCGAGGACGAGCAGGAATTAAGCTTGGGGATGCTTGATACGTCTCCAACGTATCTATAATTTTTGATTGTTCCATGCTATTATATTATCAATCTTGGATGTTTCATATGCATTTATATGATTTTTGGGACTAACCTATTAACCTAGAGCCCAATGCTAGTTTCTGTTTTTCCTTGTTTTTGAGTTTCGCAGAAAAGGAATATCAAACAGAGTCCAAATGAGCTGAAAATTTACAGTGATTTTTTATGGACCAGAAGAAGCCCCCGAAGCAAAAGAGTTGGGCCAGAAGAGACACGAGGCCTCCACAAGAGTGGAGGGCGTTCCCTACCCCCCAGGGCGCGCCGCCCGTCTTTGTGGTTGACTCATGGACCCCACTGACTTGTTCTTGACGCCAAAAATTCCTATAAATATAGAAACCCCCAGAAATAAACCTAGATCAGGAGTTCTGCCACCGCAAGCCTCCGTAGCCACGAAACACCAATCAGGTGCCCGTTCCGACACCCTTCTGGAGGGGGAAATCATCACCGGTGGCCATCTTCATCATCCCTGCGGTCTCCATGATGAGGAGGGAGTAGTTCACCCTCGGGGATGAGGGTATGTACCAGTAGCTATATCTTTGATCTCTCTCTATCATATTCTTGATTTGGCATGATCTTGATGTACCGCGAGCTTTGCTGTTATAGTTGGATCTTATGATGTTTCTCCCCCTCTACCTTTCTGTAATGGATTGAGTTTTCCCTTTGAAGTTATCTTATCGGGTTGAGTCTTTAAGGATTTGAGATCACTTGATGTATGTCTTGCACGTGTTTATCTATGGTGACAATGGGATATTCACGTGATCTACTTGATGTATGTTTTGGTGATCAACTTGCAGGTTCTGTGACCTTGTGAACTTATGCATAGGGGTTGGCACACATTTTCGTCTTGACTCTCCGGTAGAAACTTTGGGGCACTCTTTGAAGTTCTTTGTGTTGGTTAGAATAGATGAATCCGAGATTGTGTGATGCATATCGTATAATCAAACCTACGGATACTTGTGGTGACATTGGAGTATCTAGGTGACATTAGGGTTTTGGTTGATGTGTGTCTTAAGGTGTTATTTTAGTACGAACTCTAGGGCTATTTGTGACACTTATAGGAATAGCCCAATAGATCGATTAGAAAGAATAACTTTGAGGTGGTTTCGTACCCTACAATAATCTCTTTGTTTATTCTCCGCTATTAGTGACTTTGGAGTGACTCTATGTTGCATGTTGAGGGATTGTTATATGATCTAATTATGTTATCATTGTTGAGAGAACTTGCACTAGTGAAAGTATGAACCCTAGGCCTCGTTTCCAAGCATTGCAATACCATTTTCGCTCACTTTTGTTACTTGCTACCTTGCTGTTTTTATACTTTGCGATTACAAAACCTATATCTACCATTCATATTATGCTTGTATCACCATTTCTTCGTCGAACTAGTGCACCTATAAAATTTACCATTGTATTGGGTGTGTTGGGGACACAAGGTACTCTTTTTTATTTGGTTGCAGGGTTATTTGAGAGAGACCATCTTCATCCTACACCTCCCACGGATTGATAAACGTTAGGTCATCAACTTGAGGGAAATTTGCTACTTTCCTACAAAACTCTACACTTGGAGGCCCAACAACTTCTACCAGGATAAAGTTGTGTAGTAGACATCAGTCCGCTCCAGTCCACTCCATTCCCTTTGTCCCCTCCTCTTCCAATCTGATATATATCTTCCAATGGCGGTGGCGCGAGCTCCGGCAGCAACTCCAATGTGGATGCGCTTGCTCTCTACATCGCACTATGCCAATTAATACTTCTTGAGCTTACAACGTAGATATAAGTATTTCCCTTAGTTAAGAACCAAGGTATCAATCCAGTAGGAGATACAAGAAAGTCCCCAGTCTATGCACCTGCACAAACAATCAATATAGCGACCAGACCTCAAACAGTCTGATCTCTGTGCTCCGGTGTCATCCCTGGATCAGTAATGCTGACACCACACAGTACTCGGAGGATTTATAGCAGAGTAGAAATCGCACACTTATTACATCGAGTGTCTCAAAAGAGAACTTATTACAATAAATATGGCTTAAGGCCATCTAATAACGATAACAGCAGAAGGCTTGGAAGATAAGTGAGTCCATCAACTCCAACGGCATCACTGAGTATAGAACCACGACCTAAAAACTCCTTAATCGTCGTCTGAAAAGTCTGCAACATTAACGTTGCAGCCCGAAACGGGTCAGCACAGGGAATATGCTGGCAATGTAACACATAGAGAGTAATGGAATGAAACAACTATACTATATGCATATTTGGCTGGTGGAAAGCTCTATGGTTACAGTTTTTGCGTAAAGCCAATTTTTCCCTACTTCAAAGGAATAAATTTAGTTAACTATCATGGTAGTTGTTAAACATTGAGAATGGTTGACAGCATTCTCAATCCCAATTAAGCATCGCCATTAAACATAACCCAAGAAAATTAATTTAGAGTAACATGTTGAGATTCACATGAAAATCCAGGTACTAGATACTCAAGATGTCCATAACCGGGGACACGGCTAACCATGATTAGTTTATTACACTCTGCAGAGGTTTGCGCACTTTTCCCCACAAGACTCGATCGCCTCCGTTTGGTTTCTCGCACTACATGGTGTTTGAGAAGACGGATGACCGAGACATAGTCTTTCAGAAGCGCTAGCACCTTACGATCGGGTAGACCGTACCACCTACATCCCCTACATCTGCTAGTCTACCACTGTAAGAGTTCGCACAACTTAGTCAACTATGCTAGAGCCCATAATAGCTTGTGGCTGCACACGGAAGTTTCTAGTATGAATAGTCTCATGATCCCTTTGAGCCTGGGTGGCGGTCCAAAAGAAAACAGGCAAGTCCTGGAATACCCAGGTGCCTCAATCCACCCAGATGTGTGTTTAAGTTGCCACCTTAGATAAACCATTAATTTACAATCTCACATCTGTCATGGATTTCACTCACCCAATCCACGTCTACTAGCATAGCATGGCATGATAAGCAAACGTAGAAGTAACTCCCAAAGGTTTGAAAAATAAACTGGTAATAGGTACTACCTCATCTATTTCCCATCCCACAATTTAATTAGATCCTAATCATGAAATGTGAGAGGTTTGATCTAATGCAATAAAACTGGGTAGTAGAAAAGGTATGATCAAAGTGTTACTTGCCTTGCTGATGATCCGGGAAACCTAGCGATTCGAAGTAATAGGCAGCACACTCCGGATACTCTATCGCAAACAAACAAACGAGCATGCAATAAGTACTCATCTAATGCACAGGTAAATCTCAAATAAGAGATCTAACCAGAAGGTTCAACTTAAGAACTCCGGTTGGCAAAAAGAATCAAATCGAACGAAGCAACGAAAGTCAAACGGCGAAAGAAAACAACTTTGTTCTAGTAATCTGGATCTAGGGCAAATTTAAAGTAGCAAAATCTTGTTTAAGTTGGTTAAACGGATAGAGGGTTTCGAGACGAAACTCTAGGCGCTTGAATCGCCTGATTTCGATAAACGAGCGAAAAGTTATACTAAAACGAAAATCAGATCAGGAATCGCGATTAGAAAAATCGCGGATTTAATCCGAGAAAAAGGAAAACGACGAACGCTCGCAAAAAAAATAAACCGGAAAACCGATCTATTAAAAAAAACCGAAACTAATAAACCGGCGAAAACTGATCGTTTTTTTAAAAGACGGCATGGAAAACGAGGCGGCGACGAACCTCGGCGGCGGCGGCGGCGTCCGGCGGGCGACGCGGCG
>NC_041388.1:223501225-223526004 GCF_002162155.2 Triticum dicoccoides | reverse complement strand
GACGCGGCGGCGGCGGCGGGTGGCGGCGCGGGGTGGCGGGGCGGCGGCGGCGCATGGCGGCGGCGGCGGCGCGGGGATCGAGGGCGGGCGGGGCTGTCGGCTAGGGTTTCCTCCCAGGGGGGCTGGGCCGGCTTATATTGCCTAGTCGGGCCAGAGTCCTAGTCGGACACGGCCCGCTAGGTCGGTTCATTTTTTTTAAATTATTCCGCTCGAAAGAAAAATAAAAAGAAATACTAAACGGACTCCAAAAATTCTGATATAAATTTTCGCGGGCTTCTAAAATCAAGCCTCACAAGGTGAACATTTATTTGGGACCTAAATGCAATTTTGAAAAACGCACTTTTTTCCTAAATTCAAATAAAACACCGAAAAACTCCGGAATAAAATCCTATTTGATTTTATTATTAAATCCTCAACATTTCTTTATTTTGGGAAAGTCATTTTATTCCCTCTCTCATATTTTTGTAATAGAAATAATTGATGATAAAATAAATAAAATCAAATGATCCTATTCTCAAAATTTGAGAAGACTCAAATATGAAAATAACGAAATCCCCAACTCTCTGCGTGGGTCATTGAGTTGCGTAGAATTTCTAGGATCAACCAAAATGCAAATAAAATATGATATGCATTGATGATCTAATGTATAACATTTCAAATTGAAAATTTGGGATGTTACAAACCTACCCCCCTTAAGATGAATCTCGCCCTCGAGATTCGGGTTGGCTAGAAAATAGGTGAGGGTGGTCCTTGAACAAATCTTCCTCTCGCTCCCAGGTGGCTTCATCCTCTGAGTGGTGGCTCCACTGAACTTTGCAAAACTTGATAACCTTGCTGCGAGTAACTCGGTTGGCAAACTCGAGAATCTTGACTGGCTTCTCCTCATAGGTCAAATCGTTATCCAACTGAATAGTTACCAAAGGCACTGTATCTCTCAACGGTATGTCAGCCATCTCCGCGTGACACTTCTTCAGCTGAGAAACGTGGAACACATCATGAACTCCTGACAATCCTTCGGGCAATTCCAGCTTGTAGGCCACTTCCCCCATACGTTCCAAAACTCGATATGGTCCTACAAATCATGGTGCTAACTTCCCTTTAACTCCAAAACGCTTTGTTCCCCGAAGTGGAGATACTCGAAGATAAGCTCTATCTCCAACTTCGTAAACTGTCTCCTTGCGTTTAGAATCTGCATAACTTTTCTGTCTGGACTGGGCTACCTTGAGCCTATCGCGAATCAATTTCACCTTCTGTTCAGACTCCTTAATCAAGTCAGGTCCAAACAACTGGTGGTCTCCAACTTCGTCCCATGACAACGGTGTCCTACACCTCCTTCCGTACAAGGCTTCGAAAGGGGCCATCTTTAAACTGGTTTGGTAACTGTTATTGTAAGAGAACTCTGCATATGGCAAATTGTCGTCCCAACTAGATGCATAATCTAGCGCACAAGCTCTCAGCATATCCTCCAAAATCTGATTTACCCTCTCGGTCTGTCCATCTGTCTGTGGATGAAAAGCTGTACTGAATTCTAGCCTGGTACCCAAAGTTTCATGCAACTGCTTCCAGAACTTTGAGGTAAACTGGGTTCCTCTATCTGATACGATACTCCTTGGAACTCCATGCAGACATACGATCCTGGTCATGTATATCTTTTCCAACTTAGCACTGGTGTAAGTGGTCTTTACTAGGATGAAATGAGCTACTTTCGTCAATCGATCGAACTACAACCAAAATTGAGTCATAGCCTGAACGAGTCCTGGGCAATCCCGTGATAAAATCCATGCCTAGCTTATCCCACTTCCATTCGGGTATCGGCAATGGTTGTAACAATCCTGCTGGCTTCTGATGCTCTGCCTTTACTCTCTGACATACATCAGAAACGGCTACATACTCCGCTATATCCTTCTTCATTCCGGTCCACCAGAAAATATCCTTCAAATCAAGATACATCTTGGTATTTCCTGGATGAATTGAATATGGTGAATCGTGTGCCTCTTGCAAAATCAACTTCCTGATCTCCGGGTCATTGGGCACATAAACGCGGTCTTCAAACCATAGGGTGTCGTGCTCATCCTCACGAAATCCGTTAGCTTTTCCTTTGCTCAGTTTCTCCTTTATAGCGGCAATCTCTTTGTCAGCTTTCTAAGCTTCTTTGATCCTATCCATCAAAGTTGACTGAATCTCCAATGCTGCGACATAGCCTCTCGGTACTATTTCCAAACATAGTTCACGAAGATTTTCTGCTAACTCCTTGGGTATTTCTCCCGTCATTAATGTATTGACATGGCTCTTGCGGCTTAATGCGTCAGCTACTACATTAGCCTTTCCGGGGTGATAATGCAATTTCATATCATAATCTTTGATAAGTTCCAACCATCTCCTTTGTCTGAGATTCAATTCCTTCTGGGTGAAAATGTACTTCAAACTTTTATGATCCGTGTACACCTCACAATGATTACCAATGAGAAAATGTCTCCATGTTTTCAAGGCATGCACTACGGCTGCTAACTCCAAATCATGCGTAGCATAATTCAACTCATGGGGCTTCAGTTGTCTTGAGGCATATGAAACAACTCTCCCTTCCTGCATAAGCACTGCTCCAAGTCCTCGACGTGAAGCGTCGCAGTACACCTCATAATCTTTGGTCTGGTCTGGCAAAATCAACACTGGTGAGGTAACCAAACGTTTCTTCAACTCCTGGAAACTAGCCTCACACTCCTCTGTCCATATGAACTTGGTATCCTTCTTTAATAATTCTGTCATAGGCTTCACAATCTTTGATAAATTCTCCATAAATCTCCGGTAGTATCCTGCGAGTCCAAGAAAACTCCGGATCTCTCCAACTGTTGTTTGGGCTTCCCACTTGGTCACGGTTTCAACTTTAGCGGGATCTACTGCTATACCTTCACCAGATATAACATGTCCGAGGAATCCTACTTCCTTCAACCAAAACTCACATTTGCTGAACTTGGCATATAATTGATGTTCTCTGAGCTTTCCAAGTACCAAACGCAAATGCTCCTTATGCTCCTCTTCATTCTTCGAATAAACTAGGATATCATCAATGAACAGTACGATGAACTTATCCAAAAACTCCATAAACACTTTGTTCATCATGTTCATAAAATAGGCAGGTGCGTTAGTCAGACCAAATGACATAACGGTATACTCATACAGCCCATACCTGGTGGTAAAAGCTGTATTCGGAATATCCTATTCTCGAATCTTCAACTGGTGGTATCCTGATCGCAGATCGATCTTGGAAAATACCTTAGCTCCTTGCAATCGATCAAACAGATCGTTGATCATTGGTAATGGGTACTTGTTCTTGATCGTTACTTCATTCAATCCTCGATAATCAACAACCATCCTTAACGATCCATCCTTCTTCTCCACTAGAAGTACTGGCGATCCCCAAGGCGAAGAACTTGGGCGGATATATCCCTTATCCAGTAACTCCTTAATCTGCTTCTTAATTTCCACCAAATCCTTTGCTGGCATCCTATATGGTCTCTTTGATATTGGGCCTGTGCCTGGCAATAGCTCAATCAAGAACTCAATATCTCTATCCGGTGGCATGCCTGGCAACTCTTCTGGAAATACATCAGGGAAATCCCTTACCACTGGTACTTCCTCCTGCACAACTCCTGTTAGGCAATTTACTTGGGTCCTCTTTGGCACATGTCGGGATACATACTTGATCCTGCTCCCTTCTGGGGTGGTAAGCAAAATTGACTTATTAGCACATTCAATATTCCCTTCATACTTTGATAACCAATCCATGCCTAATATCACATCCAATCCTTGAGATTCCAATACTATTAGGTCTGAGGGAAAAACATAGTTACAATCCTTAATGGTAACCGATCACACCATAGACTAGCCACATACTCTGCTCCGGGCGAGGTTACTAACATGGGTGACCTAAGGGCTTGGGTTGGTAGGTTATACTTATCCACAAATCCCCTTGAGATGTATGAATGTGATGCACCAGTATCAAAAAGAACGAGTGCTGTAAATGACTTAACCAAAAACTTACCTATTGCTGCATCAGGCTGAGCTTCAACCTCCTCCACGGTAACGTGGTTCACCTGTCCCCTGTTGAAAGGGTTCGGCTTCTTCCCAGAACTTCCATTGCCATTTTGGCGTTCAGGACATTCATTGGCATAATGTCCTGTCTTCGAACACTTATAGCAAGTGACTTGGCTCAAGTCCTTCTTGGCTGGGGTTGAGGGGTTGGTGCGGTTCTGGCCGTTGCTTCCTCCATTGCCATTACCATTTTTGGTGCCATTGTGATTGTGCCAGCTACCTCCTCCATGGGTATGCTGAAAATGTCCTCCCGGTCTAGGGGTAAAACGTGGCTTCTGCTGAGCTCCTGAATTGTACTTTCCTTGTCCATATTTCTTCTTGCGATTTTCAATTTGCTACTGCTTTCCTTCAATCATAAGAGCACGATCTACCAACTCCTGGTAGTTGTTGAAGGTGGCTACCATCAACTGCATGCTCAACTCATCATTCAGTCCTTCCAGAAACTTCTCTTGCTTAGCTGCATCCGTAGCGACGTCATCTGGGGCATAACGTGCTAACTTACTAAATTCCTCCACATACTGGCCAACTGTCCGTCCTCCTTGGCGCAAGTTACGAAACTCATGCTTCTTCATGGCCATAGCTCCTGCTGAAACATGGGCAGTACGGAAAGCCTGCTGAAACTGGTCTCATGTGACAGTGTCGACTGGGAAGGTGGCTGTGAAATTCTCCCACCATGATCCTGCGGGTCCCTCTAACTGATGTGCGGCAAACTTCACCTTCTCCGCATCTGTGCATCCTGCTATGGTCAACTCCCTAGCTGTCTTGCGGAGCCAATCATCTGCTACTATCGACTCGGTGCTACTGAAAAACACCGACGGATTTAGCCTAAGAAAACGGGCTAAGTGGTCAACAGGTGGTGGTGGTGGTGGGTTGTTGTTGTTGTTGTTCCCCTGATTCTGATTATGGACTAGCAACTGCCTCAATGTGTTCTGCTACTGGATCAACTGGGTGAGCTCCGGTGGGAAAGCAAACCCGGGGTCACGTCTCGGAGGCATCTGTGGGTTTAGAAAAGATGAGATATAAGAATAGAGGGGGTCTAAAGAGAAAACACTACCCATATGCACATGAGGCAAAAGCAAACAATTCACTTCAATCAACCAAACAAGGGCATACAATCGATCTATCTATCGCAAAAGTGCTCGGACTACTATTTACATGGTGGACAACTACTACTGATGAGGTGGTCTACTAGAAATATTCTTCGGTTGCAGACTCCATGATATCTGCTCCAGCTTCATCAACATAGTCATCATCGCTACTGTCTGGTTCCGAGTCGGTGCCGTCAATGATGATGTAGTCTTCCGGGCTAATCTCCTTGGGTTCTTCGTCTTCATCTACTGGTGTCGGGCCTCCCATAAATATTCCAATCTTCTTGACCAGGTCATCATTCTTCTCCACCAATACTTCAATTTCCTCTTCATAATCTTCACGTGTAGCCTTGAGTTCTTCCTCCAGTTCCTTGATTCTAGTCTTATCCTTCTTCAGATCTATCATGTCGGCAGACATCTTGTTCTCCTGGCGTCGAATGTGCTGGTTTAATTCCTGGATAAAAGCTGCAATTGATCTATCCTTCCTGGTGCTGATCATCTCCCAGTGTTCATCTCGGCGCCCACAAATCTGGTAGATAGTATCCTTGAGATCCTTGCGGTAGACTTCTCCAATGCGTCCCATGGCGATGTGAGCTGCCATGCTCTTTCCTAGACTCCAAGTTGGTGCATCAAATGAAAACTCTATGGGCTCAGTGACTGGCATGAACGTCCTTCCTGGAACTTGAACTTGAATCATCCAGCGCTCTTCTTCAGGTAAAGTGGCATTGTAGGTTCCCGTGAAGCTTGGTACTCCTATGTTCAGGTATCTAGTGACTTCCTTCAAGTGTCTTCCAAAGGGTGTATCTTCATCCGGTTGTGTGAACTTGTTCCTTGCATCCGCCATCCTAAAGAGTAGAAAAGATGAGAAGTCAGAAAAGAAGAGAGTGAATAGTGATCTATGGCTTTTATCTTAGTGGTCGTGTTCTACAGTCAGCGTGTGCTCTGATAACATCTCTCTAGCGACCAGACCTCAAACAGTCTGATCTCTGTGCTCCGGTGTCATCCCTGGATCAGTAATGCTGACACCACACAGTACTCGGAGGATTTATAGCAGAGTAGCAATCACACACTTATTACATCGAGTGTCTCAAAAGAGAACTTATTACAATAAATATGGCTTAAGGCCATCTAATAACGATAACATTGGAAGGCTTGGAAGATAAGTGAGTCCATCAACTCCAACGGAATCACAGAGTATAGAACCACGACCTAAAAACTCCTTAATCATCGTCTGAAAAGTCTGCAACATTAACGTTGCAGCCCGAAATGGGTCAGCACAGGGAATATGCTGGCAATGTAACACATAGAGAGTAATGGAATGAAACAGCTATACTATATGCATATTTGGCTGGTGGAAAGCTCTATGGTTACAGTTTTTGCATAAAGCCAATTTTTCCCTACTTCAAAGGAATAAATTTATTTAACTATCATGGTAGTTGTTAAACATTGAGAATGGTTGACAGCATTCTCAATCCCAATTAAGCATCATCATTAAACATAACCCAAGAAAATTAATTTAGAGTAACATGTTGAGATTCACATGAAAATCCAGGTACTAGATACTCAAGATGTCCATAACCGGGGACACGGCTAACCATGATTAGTTTATTACACTCTGCAGAGGTTTGCACACTTTTCCCCACAAGACTCGATCGCCTCCGTTTGGTTTCTCGCACTACATGGTGTTTGAGAAGACGGATGACCGAGACATAGTCTTTCAGAAGCGCTAGCACCTTACGATCGGGTAGACCGTACCACCTACATCCCCTACATCTGCTAGTCTACCACTGTAAGAGTTCGCACAACTTAGTCAACTATGCTAGAGCCCATAATAGCTTGTGGCTGCACACGGAAGTTTCTAGTATGAATAGTCTCATGATCCCTTTGAGCCTGGGTGGCGGTCCAAAAGAAAACAGGCAAGTCCTGGAATACCCAGGTGCCTCAATCCACCCAGATGTGTGTTTAAGTTGCCACCTTAGATAAATCATTAATTAACAATCTCACATCTATCATGGATTTCACTCACCCAATCCACGTCTACTAGCATAGCATGGCATGATAAGCAAACGTAGAAGTAACTCCCAAAGGTTTGAAAAATAAACTGGTAATAGGTACTACCTCATCTACTTCCCATCCCACAATTTAATTAGATCCTAATCATGAAATGTGAGGGGTTTGATCTAATGCAATAAAACTGGGTAGTAGAAAAGGTATGATCAAAGTGTTACTTGCCTTGCTGATGATCCGAGAAACCTAGTGATTCGAAGTAACAGGCAGCGCACTCCGGATACTCTATCGCAAACAAACAAACGAGCATGCAATAAGTACTCATCTAATGCACAGGTAAAACTCAAATAAGAGATCTAACTAGAAGGTTCAACTTAAGAACTCCGGTTGGCGAAAAGAATCAAATCGAACGAAGCAACGAAAGTCAAACGGCGAAAGAAAACAACTTCGTTCTAGTAATCGGGATCTAGGGAAAATTTTACAGTAGCAAAATCTTGTTTAAGTTGGTTAAACGGATAGAGGGTTTTGAAACGAAACTCTAGGCGCTTGAATCGCCTGATTCTGATAAACGAGCGAAAACTTATACTACTACAAAAATCGGATCAGGAATCGCGATCAGAAAAATCGCGGATTTAATCCGAGAAAAAGGAAAACGACGAACGCTCGCAAAAAAAAAACCCAGAAAACCGATCTATTTAAAAAAACCAAAACTAATAAACCGGCGAAAACCGACGAAAACCGATCGTTTTTTTAAAAGATGGCACGGAAAACGAGGCGGCGGCGAACCTCGGCGGCGGCGACGGTGTTCGGCGGGCGGCGCGGCGGCGGTGTCGGGTGGCGGCGCGGGGTGGCGGGGCGGTGGCGGGGCGGCGGCGGCGCGTGGCGGCGGCGGCGCGGGGATCGAGGGCGGGCGGGGCTGGCGGCTAGGGTTTCCTCCCGGGGGGCTAGGCCGGCTTATATTGCCTAGTCGGGCTAGAGTCCTAGTCGAACACGGCCCGTTAGGTCGGTTCATTTTTTTAGATTATTTCGCTCGGAAGAAAAATAAAAAGAAATACTAAACGGACTCCAAAAATTCCGAAATAAATTTTCGCGGGCTTCTAAAATCAAGCCTCACAAGGTGAACATTTATTTGGGACCTAAATGCAATTTTGAAAAACGCACTTTTTCCTAAATTCAAATAAAACACCGAAAAACTCCGGAATAAAATCCTATTTGATTTTATTATTAAATCCTCAATATTTCTTTGTTTTGTGAAAGTCATTTTGTAATAGAAATAATTGATGATAAAATAAATAAAATCAAATGATCCTATTCTAAAAATTTGAGAAGACTCAAATATGAAAATAAGGAAATCCCCAACTCTCTCCGTGGGTCATTGAGTTGCGTAGAATTTCTAGGATCAACCAAAATGCAAATAAAATATGATATGCATTGATGATCTAATGTATAACATTCCAAATTGAAAATTTGGGATGTTACAATCAAACACTTGCACCCAACGCGATAAAGGGGTTGTCAATCCCTTCAGAATCACTTGGAAAGGTTTGATCTGATAGAGATACATATAAAATATTACTAAAATGTAAAATAAAATAAAAGTAAATAAATTGCAGCAAGGTATTTTTGGTATATAGATATGAAAATATATAATGGAAAATAGACCCGGGAGCCATAGGTTTCACTAGAGGCTTCTCTCTTGAAGGATAATAATACGGTGGGTGAACAAATCACTGTCGAGCAATTGATAGAAAAGCGCAAAGTTATGATGATATCCATGGCAATGATTATGAATATAGGCATCACGTTCGTGCCACGTAGACCGACTCCTGCATGCATCTACTATTATTACTACACACATCGACCGCTATCCAGCATGCATCTAGAGTATTAAGTTCATAAGAACGGAGTAACGCCTTAATTAAGATGACATGATGTAGAGGGATAAACTCAAGAAATATGATGAAAACCCCATATTTTAACCCTTGATGGCAACAATACAAATACGTGCCTCGCTACCCCTACTTTGTCACTGGGTGAGGACACCGCAATATTGAACCCAAAACCAAGCACCTCTCCCATTGCAAGAAAAACCAATCTAGTCGGCCAAACCAAACCGATAATTCGAAGAGAAATACAAAGATATCAAATCATGCATATAAGAATTCAGAGGAGATTAAAATAATATTCATAGATAAACTTATCATAAATCCACAATTCATCGGATCTCGACAAACACACCACAAAAGAAGGTTACATCGAATAGATCTTCAAGAACATCGAGGAGAACATGCTATTGAGGATCAAAGAGAGAGAATAAGCCATCTAGCTACCAGCTATGGACCCGTAGGTCTGTGGTAAACTACTCACGCTTCATCGGAAGGGCAATAGAGTTGATGTAGAAGCCCTTTGTGATCAAATCCCCCTCCAGCAGGATGCCAGAAAAGGCCCCAAGATGGGATCTCACGGGAACAGAAGGTTACGACAGCAGAAAAGTATTTTGGTGGATGCTTCTGTCAGTTTGGGAATATTTCTGAATTTATAGGCCAAACATTAGGGTTGGAGGACTCCCGTGGGCCCCACAAGCAAGGGGGGCGCGCCCCCAGCACCCTGAGGGCTTGTGGAGCCCTCGGGACTCTTTTGACTTCCTCTCCAAGTCCTAGTGTGTCTTCTGGTCCAAGAAAGATCATCGTAAAGTTTTATTCCATTTGGACTCCGTTTGATATTCCTTTTCTGTGAAACTCAAAAACAAGGAAAAACAGAAACTGGCACTGGGCTCTGGGTTAATAAGTTAGTCCCAAGAATAATATAAAATAGCATATTAATGCATATAAAACATCCAAAACAGATAATATAATAGCATGGAACAATCAAAAATTATAGATACGTTGTAGACATATCACCAATTGCGGCTGGAAACGGGGCGGTAGGAGTGGCGGTAGGAGCGTTCCGACGCATCGTCTCCCTTTGCCCAACGTCGTAGTGTGGGCAATGTTGCTAGCCCCCCGCTCGGTGTGCAACACCAACAACAGTTCTGCTCCACTTCAGGTACGCCGCCCCACTCCTTCGTTCTCACCTCTGGAGGACATCCATGGACACCATTCGGTGCTCGTGCCCTTTTCGGTGTTAGATTGGTCGAGGACGCCCAGGTTGGAGGTGTGGGCCACACGGTGCGAGTGGTAACACATAGGGAGAGGGTGGCGACAAGGAAGGCGTGACGCAAGCAAGCTTGTCGGTTGATCTCGAGGACATCCTCCTCGCATCAGTCTTCCATCGCTCCCTAGCGACCGCGGAGTCGGATGCGTGACGACTCCAGTGTAAGAATGCCAAATTTCTCTAACTCACCATTAAGATGTCATAGCGAGGCAACGATGCAGTGACACGCCGAGGAGAAGGAGTGCTTGCTTTGAAGGATGGCCGGGCAGATCTCCTCAGACAATGCCTCGTTCGTCAGCAATGGATCCAGCTCCAATGACGACGACCTTCCGAAGGCCGACGCCTACATCGAGTCCCAAAGCAGTACCACCAACCACAAGGGGAAGGGACCAGCAAGGAAATGGCAATATTCTCCTCCCTTCTCTGTTTAGTCTAGTTTTTCTTATGTTTAAATACTGCTTGGTCAATGCAAGTTGCTTATTTTGGTTGTCCGGTGACCACTTATCTATGAATTATGCCCAATTGAAGTTCGTTTGTTGCTAGTTCATTGATCTAGTAGGTTAATTTTATACATTGCATGTGTTGCATGGATATGGGGGACTGTATATAAGGTACACGACTGCGGACGCAACAAAATGAAGGCGCGTCGGCGGGCATTTGAGGAGCTGGATCAGGTGTATGCGGCGGTAGATGCTCTTAGGGGCTACTAGAGCCAATCGCGCGTCTTGTTCTGCCTCTTGTCCTTATGGTGCTATTTTCTCTCTCTTGATCATTCCTTACTTTTGGGTTTAATCAATGGACTAGAAGGGTCGGGGGCGCTTTACTTCGCCATTAGTGTTGTTCGGTTTTCATATAAATAATACTCCCTCTATTTTAAAATATAGGATGTATTAGTTTTTTGAAAAGTCAAACCTGTTTAGGTTTGACCAAATTTGTAAAGAAATATATCAATATCCATATATCAAATCAGTATGATTAGATTCGGCATGAAATGAATTTTTATATTTTATTTATTTGGTATTGTGGAAGTTGATATTTTGGCCTCTAAACTTAGTCAAAGTTAAAGAAATTTGTCTTTTAAAAGAACTAATACACCTTACATTTTGAAACGAGGGGGTACTTTTATTTGGCGGGTACGGTTAGAGGATACGATGCAATGCCTTTATATAATGTGGCATTTTGGTGGGCCTTTTCGTGGTGTGATTTCGTGTTTTCCGTTAAACAAACTGATACAGAGCATTCTTCGGTCATCCCCATGGACCAACCTTCTCCTACTCAAGTGCCAAGGGGACTGATGACACAAGCACATGCAAGAGCTCCCGAGACCGAGATGAAATCTCTCCTTAGTAACATTTCGTATGGCGCATGTGAGACATGGCTACTACCTAAAGCCGAAATGCTATCTGTGATTAGGTACTGATTGCTTGTATCTGTGTTGGTATTTCCCTGAAGAGGAGAGGATGATGCATCATAGTAAAGGTAAATATTTCCCTTAGTTATGAAACCAAGGTTATCAATCCAGTAGGAGAACCAAGCAACACTATCTAAATGGCACCTGCACATAAACAACCACAACTTGCAGCCCAACGTGTAAGAGGGGTTGTCAATCCCTCCTCAATATTGAGATAGATTAAATTGTATGAGATTTGATAAATAGATCTAACTAAAACACAAAGTAAAATAAGTAAAGAAAAGTGCATCATGCTATTTTTGGTTTCAAATGATAGGAAATAGACCCGAGGGCCATATATTTCACTACACGCTTCTCTCGAGAAAATAGCATATGGTGGGTAAACAAATTCTGTTGGGCAATTGACAGAAAATCAAATAATTATGATGATATGTCAGGGTACACAAACTTGTGCACGGACAGAAGACCTCCGGTCTAGCAAAACTCGACATGCGAGACAAGACCAAGCAGAAGAGATAGCTCTTCGAGAAATCAAAGGGCGCATCAAGAAGACCAAGTCAAGCCAAATGAACAAGATATCACTAAGGAAAAACCTCCCTTGCCGGGCAGGCGAGTCCGACGAGGTCATGGTTTGCCCCGAAGACAAATCTCAAGACTGCCCTAGCAAGCTTGCCAGGGACACTGAGGGTAGATTACCCCGCCAAGGCTCCACTGCTCGGTGCAGTGTCGAGCCCCCAAGTGATTAAGTGGCTGTTATTTGGCATGTGGCAGCCAATTTTGAAGGAAATCACCTCCAAATGACACCCGTCTAGGGACGTGTCATGCAGGTAGCCAAGAAGGTGGTCGGATGGCATGGCAAGGCAAGGCATGCTGGGCTACGCCATGATGTGACACTAAGCGGCACATTTAAATGACCATGTCTTGTCTGCAGAGTCAGGTATGATAGCACTATTTTCTATATAATCAGTACATAATGACTGATTTTCCATTATGGTGACCCCTTGACATATAAAAGGAGGGCCGTGGCAACCTTGTACACTCATACGTGCGTACTTGCTCTCGTCCGGAGGCAACCTCACCGGACTAGAGCGTTGCGTCTCCACCACGGTCCTCTCATCAATCCACCAAAGCAGGAGCAGGGTTTTATGCCTCATAGCGGCTCGAACCAGGGTAAAAATTTCCCATATGATCATTGTCGTGCTGCTCTACACCCTCTGCTCTTTGTGCAATGTGCTCATCCCCCCGCCGAACCACAAGGGGCTGATGGCCCCATAGGTTGCCGTGTTATCCCATGACATCTTTGGCGCGCTAGGTAGGGGGAAGCGCTTGCATGAACCCGAGAGTTTAAGCAGCATATCATCTTCATCATCATTTTCTTCATCATCGATGACGCCCAAGAAAAGGCGAGGAATGGTGGGACAAGAGGGAAGCGATATCGCTCCCCCACCCACCCTGTCCAATCTCCATTGCCTCTCTCCGTCGCGGCTGCAGTGGCGGTGGGAACCAGGAATGATGGCGGCACGATAGCCCCAAACGGTTCAGGCAGCATGGTCACCATGCAGGCGCCATTCGGGAAAAGGGGCAAGGTGTTAAGGTACATGGTTTCTCTCTCGGCCACTTTCACTTATCAACAATCGAGCTACATTGGGTTTAGCATCGTCAATGTCAATGAGTCTGCGCGATACTCGGTCCAGCATTTACCCTGCTAAGGAAAATCCTGAGAAGAGCGTCAGTGCAAGAGGAGGAAAGAGAAACTGGCTATGCCTTGCATCACGTCATGTCGCTCGCAAGATACATATGATTCCTACCGGCACCTACAGGGAGCCGGAAATAGACACGCGCGGCGCCATCCTTCCAAAGAAAGCAAACGTGACAAGCAGCTGCGGCTGGAGGGGTGGAAGGAAGCAAGGATGAAAGCCAAATCTATGCGATCGTTGCTCCATTATAGATCTAGAATTTGCATTTGCTTATCCCTCAGATACCAAGGGGTTTCGTATGGAGAAATATTTTCGTGTGATGGCACCTTGATGGATCGTCTGTGCCCCCGCTCCGTTCCTAGCCTGCTCATGGAGCAGGTGGCTGCATCAAAGAATCCTATGGGAAAAACTTGCCGGGACATGTCCTCGCCAGCCGATCCTAAGGACCTGCTGTCGGTGTCAAAACCGGCGGATCTCGTGTAGGGGGTCCCGAACTGTGCATCTAGGATCGATGGTAACAGGAGACAGGGGACACAATGTTTTACCCTGGTTCGGTCCCTCTATATGGAGGTAATACCCTACGTCCTGCTTGATTGATCTTGATGAATATGAGTATTACAAGAGTTGATCTACCACGAGATCATAATGACTAAACCCTAAAAGTCTAGTCTGGCTATGATTATTAGGATCCGCCCTCCGGACCAAGTCCTCCAGTTTATATAGACACTGGGGGGATCTAGGGTTACATAAGGTCGGTTACAATGAAAGAAATCTACTTATTTGATCGCCAAGCTTGACTTCCACGCCAAGGAGAGTCCCGTCCGGACATGGGTGCAGTCTTCGGTCTTCGTATCTTCACAGCCCATCAGTCCGGCCCATGACTAATAGGCCGGACGCCCGAGGACCCCTTAGTCCAGGACTCCCTCAGTAGCCCTCGAACCAGTCTTCAATGACGAGGTGTTCGGCGCATAGATTGTCTTCGACATTGCAAGGCGGGTTCCTCCACTGGTCACTTCCAAGTAGTGTGTTCAACCTTCCATTTAATGTTGTTCCCCTTGGCTTCTGCGCATCGACAACTTCAGCTTCCATGTGCCGAGCGAATGTGAGAGGTCAAATGTATTTTTGCACATACCACCCCGACCGTACCAGAAAGGGGCCTATTTAAAGAGAATAGATCTTAGATCCCCTCCAAATCTCACGGAAGAGACCCTCAGAGCTTGTGGAGCAGAACCACCCCAACATGGCTAGCGCTCCCAGCTCTTCCTCTCGTCCCCACAACTTCGGAAAGTGCGATTGGGAGAGATGTTCAGTTTCTCACAGTCAGCTGGTGAAGCTGCAAACACAGGGCTTTCTTCCCCCCACGGATTTGGTCCCCGTACGAGCAGGGATGACGTCCTTCAAGGGCGGGGCTCAAGTGGAGAACTTCCCCACTCCGTCCAGGGGAGAACGAGTATTCTTCACCCCCTTCTTGTTAAGAGGTGTCGGATTTCCGATCCATCCCTTCCTCCGAGGTCTGCTGGAGTATTATGGCCTCCAACTTCACAGTCTCACTCCCGCCTCTATCCTTCATATCGCGGGTTATGTCGCTCTATGCGAGCTATTCCTGGGCTGCGAGGCCCATTTCGATTTATGGAGAACATTGTTCTGCCTCGTCCCTCGTAATCAAGGTGGGTCAATTTTTGAAGTGGGAGGAGCCGAAGTGTGGCGCATTGCCGGGACCAGATACCTATCCGGCACGCCGAAGAAAGCTTCCGAAGAGTGGCCTTCTGAATGGTTTTACATTGACAACGTCGCTCTTCCTGACCCCGTCCGTATGGGCCTCCCCGAGTTTTCAAGTGCTCCGTTGAAGAAACGCCATAGCCGGCGTCCTCGCAGCCTCGAGGAAGAGGGTAGTGCAAAGATCAGCCTGCTGCTGGGCAAGATTAAGATGCTTTCCCAGTTCGGATTGTCAATAATCGAGGTAATGGATATCTCCCTAACGCGGGGGGTCCAACCACTCCAATATAGAGGGCTGCCCATGTGGCATTACAACAGGGAAGACGACGCCTCACGCTACGGCCGAAAGGGCCCAAAGACCCCCACTACTCTGGCCAAAATATTAGCCGAATTGTATAAAGGGGAGAAGGAGGAGTTCACCCGTCTCCAATATCGAGACAAATTTTCCATTTATAATCATCCTAGCTAGGTAAGCTCTAACTCCATTATTTTACTCCTGTCCCTGAATCATTCTTGACAGGCAGTATCTTATCCACTTATAACAGGAATGGCGAAAAGCTGTTGAGGGGATCCACGACCCTGCCCCTCAGCCGAAGAATCGCAAGCAGGATCTTTACCCCGGATATGAGGAAGATCCGGGCATATTTGTGGAGCTCGAGGATGGAATATTCTATTAGATGAGCTATGATGGTACGGATGTACCCATCATCGTCGATTACCCCGGTCTCCTTCCTGCTTCGCATGTAAGTAATCCGGAGATACCTTGTCCAAGAGAGTTTTCTCATTCCTCCTCACCCATTGCATTGTCCTGTGCTCAAAAGGGGAGGCGTTCGGCGTGCCATGTTGCCCCGGGGGTATCTCCAAAAAGAGCGGCGCCCACAACGGCGAGCCTTCGAAGAGGAAGGCAAATGAATATACGGCCGAGCCTTCATCAAAGAGGTATGGATTTGCAAATATGCCCCTTGGCAGTCACATCCAACCATGACCTTTCTGTTTACCCTGTATCAAGAAAAAGGTGTGCCGGACTATATCCGGCAGTCCGGCCGGTCATACCTCCCGCAACCAGGATCCAGATCCTGCCGTAAAGACGGGGGCTGATGCGGGGGTGATGGCGGACTGTCCTCTAGCCGAGGACTCGGATGATGTATCCGTTACCAACTTGGAAGTGGAGAGTGCCATGAATCATCGGCGCCGCAGGGCCGTTTTACAAGACCCCGGTTTTTCAGAAGAGGCATTTAACGCCTTCAGCTCGGCTGATGCATATATCCAAGCTTCTCGAGATGGGCTTAACAGAGCCACAAAGCAGTATTTAAAAGATGTGCGGGTAAGTTTACTTTGTCCGAATATGATAACCATATGCCAGTAGCCCCCGAGACTTGAAGAAGTTCGTACAAATGATTTAAGGATCATTGTATAACCAGGTTCTTACAGAGAAGAACGACCTGCTAGCCCAAGAGCGGGAAAAGTGCCGGACACAGCTAACTTCTGCTACCGTCGAACTGGAAAATCTCCAGAAGGCGTCCTCTGGTAATATTTCCCTCCATTGAGAAACAATGATTATATGCCAGCTGTGCTAATACTGCTTCTTGTCTTATAGCAGAGTCGCCGGACCAACTGGAAGAGAAACTGAAGGCCGCTCAAACGGACGAGAAAAAGGCGAAAAGACTGCACGCTGCAGGCGAGCGCGTTCTGACCCGAGTCAGAGAGGAGAAAAACAAACTCCAGGATTCCAACATCCAGCTGTGCGAGGAACTGAAAGATGTGCGAGCCCAACAGGTCGACTCCGTGTAGGAGAATGAAAGGCTCTGAGGCGACATATTCAATATGTGGTCGGACTTACCTTATAATAGTTTGAAGATGAAAGGTACTGACAAAGTTATGTTTGTAGGTATGCTGATAGGCCGTCCTGGAGAGGAGGTGTCCGGATCGTCAGATGATCTGCTGCAGGGGCTATCGTAAATGCATGAGAAAGCTCGGCAGGCAATGCAGAGTGTTGCTAAGGCCTTATGGCCATCCGCCTCCCCTCCAGGAAGTATGGAGGAGCTTGTAGAGCTATTCAAGGGAGCGCAGTGACGTATCCGATTATGGATGATATCGGCCTGCCGGGAGGGTGCACAAGAGGCCTGGGCCATGGTGAAACCACGGTATACCAAGCTTGATCCGAATCACATGGCCTGGGTTGGACCTCTAGGGTCAGATGGGAAAGAAGTGCCCGTTAATTTGGTATATGACCAAGTAGCAGTAGCTGCCAAATATTCCCAACAGGATTGTAAGTTAGATAGCCTGTTGGATGGTATAGAGGAGGAAATTTATGAGTCTCAGTGACTATGTAAATTCTAGCTAAATTGTAAAACAATTTTCATGGCAGACCTTTTCGCTTCAACCTCGGGACCCGAAGGTGCGGAGTGTTTCCGAATACCAGTTCAGACGAATAGACCGGGGAATGCATGGAAACCAGGAGTAGGGGTCATAGTTGCTTGAACAGACAAGTTGTATTCAGCTAGTTATGTTATATTACATTAAAGTTGTAAGAAACATCTTTCAGAGAGAATAGTTCCGTTAAGGGTTCCTTTCCCTGGGTGTGCATGTGTTATAGTGCATGTCCGAATTGTGATTGAAAAAATCGCAGTGTATATATATATCTTCTGGGGGTTTGCAATGGAGCGAATGCAAAAAACATCTTTAATCCACCGACCGAATATTCCCTTAAGAACGCTAGCTTTGGGCTTCACCCAGTCTGAGGTACACATCCAGATGACCTGGCAGTAACAATCGTAGAGCTGCTCCCTTTATGCCATAGCCGAACTAACGGGAACGTAGGGCATAAGAATAGGAGCCAGGCAACCCAGCTTCGCCAAAACTTAAGTCATATCGATGCATATAATGGCGAAGAAAAGGTACATATGGGAAAAACGCATATGTGATGATCTTGATGCTTGGATAATAATAGAAAGCTTTTGTACAAGAAGCCCCCAGGTATAATGGACGTACATATTTGAAAGCATATGTGTGCGTCAGGGGTGTGCGGTCTAACCGCAAGAAAGCTTTAAGGCTAAAGAGAAAAACGAAAGGAGAGAGAAAGACGAAACAATGTATTATGGAAACAGTAGGGAGAAGGAGACGAACAAAGAGTTCGGCGCTTAGGCGTAGAATCTTTGGAGTCTGCCCATGTTCCAGGGGTTCGGCTCGAGGCGATTATCTGACGCATCACACAGGCGGTACGGTCCTCTAGTGAGAACCTCGTCGATGATGAAGGGACCCTGCCATTTGGGCTTGAGTTTGTCATTTTTCTTCTCCGACAAGCGTAGAACAAGTTCGCCAACGTTATATGTCTTGGCCCGTACTTCTCTGCTTTGATATCTGTGGGCCTATTGTTGATAAAATGCGGAACGTGCTTTTGCAACGTCACGCTCCTCGTCCAGGGCGTCTACGTTGTCCTGCCGATCAAGCTCGGCCTCTCTCTCTCTTCGTACATGCGCACCCGAGGTGAGTCATGTATAATGTCGTAGTGTAGCACAGCCTCTGTGTCGTACACCATGAAAAAAGGTGTGTATCTGATAGTGCGATTGGGCGTGGTCCACAGCCCCCAGAGTACCGAGTCAAGCTCCTCAACCCAGTGTGTGTCTGATTCCTTCAAGGAGCGCACTAGTCCGGGCTTGAAGCCGCTCATAATAAGACCATTGGCTTGTTCGACTTGACCATTTGTTTGTGGATGATAGACAGAGGCGTAATCGAGTTTAATGCCCAGATTAGCACACCAGGTTTTCACCTCATAGGCTATGAAATTTGAGCCGTTATCGGTGATGATGCTGTGTGGAACGCCATAACGGTGTACAATACCGGATATGAATTCTATCACTGGCCCGGAATCTGCCATTTTAACTGGTTTGGCCTCTATTCACTTAGTGAATTTATCCACCATAACCAGCATATATTTTTTCTTATGGCTTCCTCATTTAAGAGGTCCAACCGTATCTAGTCCCTAGACCGCAAAAGGCCAAGTGATGGGGATTGTTTGTAGGGCAGTGGGGGGCATATGGCTTTGGTTGGCGAAGAGTTAGCATCCGACGCAACGTTGGACAAGGTCCTGTGCATCTTCTCGGGCCGTCGGCCAATAAAACCCTCTATGGAAAGCCTTGCTAACAAGGGCCCGAGCTGCGGCGTGGTGCCCGTCGAGACCAGTGTTAATCTCAGCCAGGAGCTGCCACCCCTCCTCCTCGGAGATACATCTTTAAAGGACTCCAGTAGCGCTTTTCTTATAGAGCTCTCCATCATGAACCTTGTAGGCCTTCGACCGCCGGACAATGCGGCGGGCCTCATTCTGATCCTCAGGAAGTTCCTTCCTATTAAGGTAGGCCAGGAAGGGTTTGGTCCATGGGGCAATGACTGCCATAATGAGATGGGCCGACAGTGTTATTTCGGTGGCTGAGCCTCCGATGATGTCGGTGGGTTCGGAACCTGGGGTTGTGTTCGGATCCGGACTGGTGCTACTGCTCTCCCCCTGCCACACAACGGATGGCTTAAAAATCCTTTCTAGAAAGATATTGGGTGGGATGGGGTCGCGCTTGGCGCTGATACGAGCAAGAACGTCCACCGCTTGATTACTTTCTCGGGCCACATGATGGAACTCGAGCCCCTCGAACTGAGCTGACATTTTTAGGATGGCATTACGATAAGCTGCCATCTTCGGATCTTTGGCATCGAAGTCCCCATTTATTTGAGATATTGCAAGGTTTGAGTCCCCGCACACTTCCTGGCGCTGTATGCCCATGGAGACAACCATCCAGAGACCATGCAATAAGGCCTCGTATTCGGCTGCGTTGTTGGAGTCTGTGTATAGTATTTGGAGTACGTACTGAACGACGTCTCCATTGGAGGACGTTAAAATGATGCTCGCTCCTAGCCCTGCCAGCATTTTGGAGCCACCGAAATACATAACCCAATTGGAATATGTGACGTACTCTTTAGGGAGTTCGGCCTCTGTCCATTCGGCGATGAAGTCAGCCAGTACTTGGGATTTAATAGCTCGACGTGGTTTGTATGTAATATCAAATGGAAGGATCTCAATGGCCCATTTGGCAATCTGGCCTGTGGCATCGCAGTTGTTTATTATGTCGTTGAGTGGTACTTCGGAAGCCACCGTGATTGAACACTCCTGGAAGTAGTGTCGTAGCTTCCAGGATGCCATGAAGACTGTGTATGCTATCTTTTGGTAATGGGGGTACCGGGATTTGCATGGTCTAAGGATAGTGGATACGTACTATACTGGCTTCTGAAGCGGGAATTTGTGTCCGTCCTGTTCTCGTTCAACGACGAGCACGGCGCTCACCACTTGATGTGTTGCCGATATGTATAGCAACATGGGTTCGCCGACGTTTGGCACGGACAAGATTGGGTTGCTTGCTAGGAGTGTTTTTATTTCTTCCAGTCCGGCTGTTGCCACGCCTGTCCACTTGAAGTGATCGGTTCGCCGCAGAAGGCGATAGAGTGGCAGTGCCTTTTCTCCCAATCCGGAGATAAAGCAGCTTAAAGCTTCCACACAAGCCGTGAGTTTTTGGACTTGTTTAAGGTCTGTTGGCGTAGCCAACTGTGACAGAGCTTGGATTTTGGATGGATTTGCTTCAATTCCTCTATTGGAGACGATGAAGCCCAACAACTTTCCTGTGGGGACGCCAAAACACACTTTTCCGGATTGAGCTTAATGTCATATGCGCGGAGGTTGTCGAATGTGAGGCGTAGGTCGTCTATTAGTGTTTTGACGTGCCTTGTCTTGATTACGACGTCGTCCATGTAGGCTTCAACTGTCTTTCTGATCTGTTTCTCCAGGCATGTTTGGATTATGCATTGGTAGGTGGCACCGGCGTTCTTGAGCCCGAAGGGCGTGGTGTTGAAACAGAATGGCCCATATAGGGTTATGAATGCTGTTGCAGCTTGGTCGGACTCCTTCATTTTGATTTGGTGGTATCTGGAATATGCGTCGAGGAAACACAGTGAGTCGTGTCCTGCGGTAGCATCAATGATTTGATCAATGCGGGGGAGGGGGAAGGGATCCTTAGGGCAAGCCTTATTGAGGTCTTTAAAATCGACGCACGGGCGCCAGGATTTATCCTTCTTTGGTACCATCACTAGGTTTGCCAGCCAGTCTGGGTGTTTTATTTCTCTAATGAATCCGGCCTCAATTAGCTTGGCTAGCTCCTCTCCCATGGCTTGATGTTTGGGTTCGGAAAAGCGCCGCAGTGTTTGTTAGACCGGTTTGTATCCCTTTAATATGTTGAGGCTGTGTTCGACCAGTTTGCGCGGGATTCCTGGCATGTTAAAAGGGTGCCAGGTGAATATATCCTAGTTTTCACGAAGAAAATCCCTTAGCGCGGCGTCGACCATTGGGTCTAGTTGTGCCCCAATAGATACTATCTTTTTGGGGTCCGTTGGATGGATCTGGAATTTGACTATTTCTTCCGCTGGCTTGAAGGAGGTGGATTTGGGGCATTTGTCTAAGATCACATCGTCCCTGTTCACCGTGGAGGGCAATGCGGTTAATTCTTCGGCCGCAAGGGCTTCAGATAATGCCTCAAGGGCCAGGGATGCGGTTTTATTTTCGGTGCGGAGTGCTATGTCCGGATCACTGGCGAGAGTGATTATGCCTTTGGGCCTAGGCATCTTAAGCTTCATGTACCCGTAATGAGGTACAACTTGGAAGCGTGTAAATGCCTCCCGCCCAAGAGGGCGTGATATCCGCTGTTGAAAGGGGCCACTTGGAAGGTTATTTCTTCGGACCGATAATTCTCCGGCGTGCTGAATACCACGTCGAGTGTTATTTTTCCCGTACACCGCGCCTCCCAACAAGGAATGATTCCTAGGAAGGTCGTGCTGCTTTGCTCAATGCAGCTCCTGTCTATTTCCATTTTGTGGAGTGTACCTTCGTAGATGAGATTTAGTCCGCTGCCGCCGTCCATGAGAACCTTGGTGAGCCGGAAGCCGTCCACGATTGGACTGAGGACCAAGGCGGCCGGTGCTCGGACTATCCTGTATTTTGGTTCATCACCGGCATTAAAAGTTATAGCCGTGTCATTCCAACGGTTTATTGCTGCTATTTGACAGACTTCGGCGAGTCCGCGTAGTGCTCTTTTGCGCCTATTGTTTGAGGCGAATGTCTCGAAGACCGTCAATACTTTGGGGTCGTTGTCTTCTCGGGGTGTTGTTCTGTGGTATTCTTGGTGAGGATGTCCTCGTCGCTCTTGGCCACTTCCGGAGTATCCAACATGCTCTAAGGCTATGTGTTGGTATGTTATCCGGTGTTGCGTGTATTTTGCATGGCCCATCGAGCCAGCCTTCCAAAACGGTTCCGTGCCTCGTACTGGATTTATATTTCCTTACTATTGGACCGGGCGTATTGCAAGGGTGCGCCCTTTTCGCCTGAACGAGGGATTGAGTGGGGACCGGTGGTTCCCAACGGGCTGCCTGAGTTTTCTAGGCGCTTTCCATTGCGCTGTACTTCTGTACGATAGTTTCCAAGTCAGTGAACTGTAGTATGCGACAGTGGTTGATGGCGTTGTGGATTCGTCCGTGCAATTGTTGCGGAACACTAAGATCGCTTCCTCGTCGCGACAATCTTTAATCTTGTCTTTGACAAGAAGGAATCTAGCCCAGAAGTGGTGGACCGTTTCCTGAGACTACTGCTGTATGCTCATGAGAGTGCTTATATTTGGGTGGGTGGGCGGATTTAAATCTGAACCCTGACCCAATTTTGGATCCGGAGTTTGAAGGAATTCCGAACTTAGGAGATCGGGCTCCAGGATATCCACTGATTTCTTAGGCCCGTCCTCCGATTTTATGTTCGGAGGGCAGGATGCATCTCCTCGCAGCTGGGTGTCCGGCTCTTCGAAGCCGGAGATCCGAACATAGTCCGTCTTTAGTATGGAGGAAGAGTTGTCATCTCGCTCCTCGACTATCGCTATCTGGTGGGTGATCGGTGGAGATCTGATTTCTCTCTGATCGGGTTTAAGCCCAATTCGATCATAGTCTGTGGCGACCCCCAGGGCGGCGATGTAATCTAGGAGCTCGTTTAAAGACGAAAGCTCCGCTGGATCCATCTGCTTGGAGTGTTCGGAGTCAATACGAAGGGGATTTTCGATGACTCGGGGGGTCATCATCGGCTTAACAACCGAACGGGCGGTCATGGTAAAGCCGCCCAACTGGAGGGTTTGGCCTGGGGCCAGTGCTCCTCCGGCGGTGATATTGTTCTTTAGAACAAGGCAAGCCATCGATCCTGTTGTCGACGTCATAGTGGAACTCTCAATGAAAGCACCAATGTCTGTGTCAAAACCGGCGGATCTCGGGTAGGGGGTCCTGAACTGTGCGTCTAGGATCGATGGTAACAGGGGACACAATGTTTTACCAAGGTTCAGGCCCTCTCTATGGAGGTAATACCCTACATCCTGCTTGATTGATCTCGATGAATATGAGTATTACAAGAGTTGATCTACCAGAAGATCGTAATGACTAAACCCTAAAAGTCTAGTCTGGCTATGATTATCAGGATCCGCCCTTCGGACCAAGTCCTCCAGTTTATATAGACACTGGGGGGATCTAGGGTTACATAAGGTCGGTTACAAAGAAAGGAATCTACTTATTTGATCGCCAAGCTTGCCTTCCATGCCGAGGAGAGTCCCGTCCGGACACGGGTGCGGTCTTCGGTCTTCGTATCTTCACAGCCCATCAGTCCGGCCCATGACTAAGAAGCCGGACGCCTAAGGACCCCTTAGTCCAGGACTCCCTCACCCGCTCCTCACAGCAATCTCGGGCAACCAAAACACGTAAAAAGAAACTAACCATATGAACATTCATGGATAAACTGCAAGGGGGATAGCATGCGTTCGATATTAATTAAACATCAGTTCGGCACAAATAAAAGAAGTACAGTGTCTAAACACATGACATGCATAATGTTTTGTTACAGGGCAACAAAGCGACGCGAATGGTTCGAGGCCCTGCGTGGCGGACTCATGGATCCCTAGGATCAACAAGGACTTTGTCGGCGTAGGGGGTAGCCTTCTCCTCGGTGGTAGAAACGTCTGCGTGCCCCGGCAGCCTCCTGGATCCGTCGGCAAGGTCGAGGTCTGGGTGGCGCACTACAAAAAAAAGACACATCCTTGACATTTTGGGCCGGACGAATTTTCTCTCTCTCATGCTTATGACACTTCTGTGACGATAATTGTGACAAAACCCGGTATTATCATATATGTGGGGTCCCACTTCTATGACAAAAAATCATGACAGAGAATGGGCTTCTCGTCCTGGGCGGGCCGGAGACGCAGTTGCATGACATTATTTGGGCCATCCATGACGGAAAAAACCATGGTAGAAGCGAGGGCGAGGAAAATATCGGGGGAGTTCCCGGTTACGGTGGGTGGTTGGGGGCCGAGCGATGCGCGTTTCTCTTGTACATATGCGCGTGTGTGTGAGGCATTGGGCTCTAACTAAACCCTAGCGAGGCGTTGGACTCTAACTGAACCCAAACGATTGCACTAGCTACGTTACTGAACCCGAGCGATCGATCCCTTATTGTTAACTGAACCCGAGTGATTCCTTTGCTACTGCTGCTAACTGAAGCCGATCGAT
>NC_041388.1:223296513-223500926 GCF_002162155.2 Triticum dicoccoides | reverse complement strand
AGCGTTGTTGGGGGGTTTGGATGAACAGTTCCTGGTGGGGGGGGGGTTGAATGAACAGGAACCCATGGTAGTAGAGGCCGTTGCCGCTGGATGAACAGGACCACGATCGATCGAGCCGGTTGGGGTGGATGAACAGGACCCGGTGGAGGGCTGGATGAACAAGACTCCATGGAGGGCTGGTTGAACAGTGGTTGGTGGAGGGCTGGATCAACAGTAGCTCGTGGAGGGGTGGTTGAACAGGACCCCGTGGAGAGGGCTTGTTGAACGGTAGCCGATGGAGGAGCGCGCGATGGAGGCTGGATGAACAGGAGCCCGTGTGGATGAACAGTCGTAGGTGGAGGCTGGAGGAGGTTGACGGTGGATGAACAGAAGCCCGTGGAGGCTGGAGGAGGTCGACGGTGGAGATGAACAGTATCTCATGGAGTCCCGTTTTGTGGTACGCCACACCCCTCCCGATGAACAAGACCCTCGTTTTGACCGTAACGCCCCAACACAAGTCTGATTCCTCCGTTTTGCGGTACACCACACCCCTCCTGATCAACAGGACCCTGTTTCCACCGTAGGAGGTCTGTTTCCTCTGTTTTGCAGTACGCCAGACCCCTCTCGATGAACAGGATCCTGTTTCGACCGTGGCTGGTCGAACACAAGGCCATTTTCTCCATTCTGCGGTACGCCAGGCCTCGTTTCCCTTGGCTATTCCGTCCAAGCCGGTTGGCTCTCGATGAACACGACGACGCATTCGGTTCCGACCTAGCCGGTTGCCTCCCCATGATCATGATGACGGCACAACTTCTCTGTTCCGACCCAGCCATGTACACGAGCCCTGGCCGAACATATGTGCGAGTAGGCGTTCGAGACCCCGCCCGTATGTACGTACATGGCCGTATTTACTTCGTGCACCCTGGCTGTTGTACGTACGTGTACATGCTACGTGTGCGACTCTACTACGACACGTGCGCCCCTCTACATCGACCAGTATGTACGTACACATTCGCGACCAGAATGACAACGCTACGTACACTTTGACCAGGTGGGTCCCGACTGTCAGGCACTTCCTTGCGTGCAAAGATGTAGCTGGTGGGTCCCAGTAGTCAGGGGCGAATTATTTTTTTGCCCATAATATGGACGCACTTCCTTGCATGCGAAGATATAGCTGGTGGGTCCCAGCAGTCAGGGGGGAAACATTTTTTTCATGAAATACGGTGGCCCATCCGGTGGGTCCCTGCTGTCAGGTGGAGGAATCATTATTTTCCGCGTAATAAGGAGGCACTTCCTTGCTGTGGCTGTGGACCCAGCTGTCAGCCTATCCATGTATAGTACTCTTCTGATGGAAGTCATTCCTTGACCACGTTGACCGCGCCGCGCCGAGAGCACCAGAGCGGTGGACGACGGTGAGGCCTAGGAAGGAGACGACGTGGAGCCGGGGAAGACGCGGAAGTGGAAGCCCACGTGGATAGGAGTACGAGGGTTCACTGGTTCGGCTGCGGTGTGAGCCTGCCGTCGCCGCATAATAACAGGGGGTGTGGGTGAGTAGAGGGATGGTCTAGCCAGCGGCGGGAGTAGTATGGGGCGGTGAGGTCTCCGTGGCAGCATAGCCAGCCACGGGAGGCAAGAGCACGCGGTGGTTTGGACGGCTGGAGCAAGAAAATCAGAGGTTGAAGAAGCAGGGCGATCGTTGGACGTTAACAGTCCAATGGTCCCTTGTGATAGAATCGCTTGTTGACTAAGTTGACAAAGCCCTCTGTCCACCTCAACTTAGTAGGCCCACAAGTCAGGCTGCAACTATGGTGGGTCCCAGCTAGCAGGGGGAGTATTCTTTTTTTTGTGCGTAATAAGAAGGCAAGTCCTTGCATGCGAAGATATAACTAGTGGGTCCGAGCTGTCAGTGGGAGTATTCATTCTTTTTGGCGTAATAAGGAGGTACTTGATTGTTTGCGGCCATAGACCATGTGGGTCCCAACTGTCAGCCTCTCCATGTACATCCCTCTTCTGATGTTGTCGTTTGTTGACAACGATGACCACGCCGTGCCAAGAACACCAGTGCGATGGACGACGGCGAGACCGAGGAAGGGAATGACCCTGATGTGGCAAAGCCACATCAGTGGAGGGATGTGGGTAAGTAGAGGGATGGCCTGGCCAGTGGTGGGAGTTGTAGGGGGTGTGAGGCCTGCGCGGCAGCACAGTCGGCCATGTGACGCGGGAGCAAGCGGTCCCGCCGGTGCTGGATTTGGCAGCTGGAGCAAGAAGATCAGATATTGAAGAAACACGATGGCCGTTGGATTGACATCCAACGATTATGTCTGCTAGAATCATTTGTTGACGTATATAATAATTAAAAAATCTTGCATACGCGTCAACTTAATAGGCCCAAAAGTCAGACCATTCACTATTTTTTTAATAATTTATATATAGGTCATTGCAACTTCTTATGCAATTTATTGCAGTCTGTTTTTTTGTTGGCGAGGGCCAGGGTTAAAAATTTAAACGAGATTTTGCATATTTTTGTGGGTTCCAAACTATTTTTAATACCGAAATGTCGAGCCAGATCTAAAGTACTTTGAAGATATATTTAAATTAGGTTAAAGCCCAGTGAAATAGGAATCTGAAAATATGAAAAAATTCAGAAATTATAAAATGATTGCCAATTTGTCATCACTTTTTATATTTACAACCCATTTCATATTACTTTCAATATTTGCAGGCGTCTTGAAAGAGTTGCAGCCCATCAGGGCGTAGAAAAATAAGTAGGCCTGGATTGGGTATTCTTCAGAAAAAATAAACTGGGCTCATTTTCACAAAGAATAAAATAGCTGGGCTGGTCATATGGTGAACATAAAATATAAGCATGGGCTAGATGGGCCACAGCCCAGTTCCAACCATGCTCCATCTCAACAATAACAAAAAATGCTGCTCGAGCAACTACGTCCCAGGTGTCAGCCGATCTTGTGGTGTTGTTCTCTTGTCTATTGACTATATACGTTGACAATGTCGTGGGTCCCAGATATCAGGAAACCACTAGGAGGAAGCAGTTTCTTTTTCAATATGCTGACAATGGAGTATATATAACAAAATAGGAGGAACTTCCTTGGACCGACCATGGAAATGGTGGACCCCTACTGTCATCCTCTCCACGTACAGTCTGCCAATTCCCGTTGTTTGTTCACCATGTTGACAACGCAAGAGGGCGGCGCCACAGCGAGCGCACCAAAGCGCGTGGAGGACGATGGCCAGGCCTCGGACGTCGGCCTTAACTATTTAGGAGACGGTGGGGCGGCGATGCATGCGCTGAGGCGCAGCCAGCCGTGGGAGGCGGAAGTAGGCGGCCCCGCCGGTGCTAGTTTGGTTTTGGCGGATGGAGGAAGATAGGACTGAAGAAACACGACAGACTGTAAAAAGCAGCAGGAGTACTTAACAACCTTAACTGAAACCAGCAGGGGCATTTAACAACCATAGCTGAAAGTAGTATGAGTACTTATACAAGTTCAACCGTACAAAACACACCTCGAACAGTGCTATTTTGCCTACAGTTAACCAAGGGTGAGGCCGCCAAGTCCCAGGCGCCACCCCGTGCATCCACAACCTTCTGAAAGCGGCTTCATCTCGCAATGTGGTCGATAAACAATATATTTGCTTTAGAGCCATGGAAAAGCAGGAACATAATCTTCTGTCCTATTCTCCAAGATGGACGGGCCTTCATTATTTGAGATCACCCATGAATAAGTATCTTTTCACCTCCAAGGGGAATGGAGTAGGTCGACATAAACATCATGTTGTGACCAAGCGCAAGTCTGACCCGACCATGGTCAGGCATCTATATAGGAACAATAGAACTGGGCAGTTTCTGTTTCAAGAAGATCACAACTGTAAAACTGTGTGTAAGCAAGAGTTTATGAACAACATACATAACAGAAAAAAGCTCGTACCATTAGTTTCTTGACACAGTTGGACCTATTCAACGAGTGCAGCAGTGGCATACATATCCCACGTGGCCTTCCACCATTGAAACGCCCCACAAGGACCTCAAGACGATCAATAAAGTGTAGGAACTTGTGGATGTCGTCCCAGTCAACTTCGGTGCCATCAGTAACAACCGAGTTCTTAAAGAATAACAAACGAGTAGCCTGCTTAACTCTGAAAAAACCCACATGTGCCACTAATTATAAGAAAATATTAGTTAGAAGTAGCATCTTTGTGAGAGATTCGTTTCTACTTCTAAAGTTAAATTGTGATTAGTTAGACACAATAGTTGGATTAAGAAGTAATCGAGGCAACAAGCAAGAACCATATACAAAACTAACATGAATGAACAATTGGAACGATATTAGGGTGGAAGATTGTAGTGAAGATGAGACTAGGTTCTGCTATTTCCATCAACATTCGTGCACCAACTTCCTGTCCATAACACTTGAGAGAGTTTATCCAAGTTCGGCCATAAAAAGCAGCGATCTTCTTGGTTCATGAACCCAACTCAGAACTTATATCCATGGCTTGTCTTCACTGTGACCATTAAACTGGTGTATTCAGTTATGGCAAGGTCGAGCATCTTGAGTACATGTGTTCTGGCAGAGCAAGGAATGCACTGCAGGAAAAATAATATGAGAACACAATGTATTCCCTATCCAAATCTATAAATAATTTCCTCCTTCACATCAGTATTGACCATGGTACTAGTACCTTTTATCCAAATATAGCAATCCAAATATAGTAATCCAAAATTCCAAATTAGTCGAGAGCATGTTCAAAAAACCCCACCCTCCTGGATAGAAAAGAGGATTCTAAGAACATACTATGCGCCTTTTAAAATCCTGTGTTAGGATGAGAAGGAACAAGTGTGGCGTCTCGCCGAGGGCGCAGAAACCTGTAGGGTCCTCGCACTTTGGGCACTGCAAATGAAGCACACTAGATTCAGTCGGAAGAAAAATGCATCAATGGCAGCGGCTGCCATCCTAGGATTACCCGCGACCAAGGGACTTGGATTTATTGGGGATGGATGAAGAATTCGTACTAGGTTCTCCATTAGAAAACCCTATGCAATAGCCCAGCGGGGGTTTTCTTTGAACAAGCAGACCAGGGAAAAGGGGATTCAGGCCTAGTGAAATATTATCGCTTCGTCCGTCTAGCTTACTGCTAAAGCTAGAAAGGTGGGGTTTTTTGTGATTTGACGGCTCATTGGGCATTATTGTGGCGCTACGACTGGGATGTGTCTACCGTGCAGTTGTGCACTCTAATTTGGCGCATATCTTGGACCCCGTTGCCAGAAGCCCCACACACCAGCGAAAGGAAGTAGAAAGACAGGAGTAACTAGTTACACATAAATATATTTTTTACAAAGAGATACTCCCTTTGTAAAGAAATATAAAAATCTTTTGTATCACAACTTTATACATAAGAAAAATCAAGGGGAATATATATAACATATATAATTGTAAAAAACAGAGTTTTTTTAACACAGTATAGACGAGTTGGTGATGATGGTGTTCCTGCCATCCTGCAATATAGGCCGTCCGATTTATATCTGATGGATAGGAAGGAAACTATGGTAATTTTGCAAAAAGGTACCCACACACCTCTCCACACTTGCAAATAAGGCCTTCCCTCATTCATCCTTTTCTCTCACAAGATAAAATACTCACACAAATGCATCTTGATGCTACGTGCAACGCACGGGCATTATGGGGGTTCAGCTGAGAATATAATACTCAGACAGGCTCACGGTTCTGGACTTTGGGCCACAGGCCGGTGGGCCTGCATGTTTGGTGGCCCATGTGTTCTACCTCAGCGCTTTTCATATTGCAAGCGATCAGAACATCACTAGTTTTAGATGCGTTCGCAAGGAGAATACACAAAATTGAGTAAAGCACGACAACTGTTAGAATGAAATCGAACGACAGTTCCTAACCAGCAATCAGAGTTGCAATTCTATCAACGATATACCATGTGATAAATAATACTATCGTACTACTTATACACACAGGACGCTTGTTTCACCATGCCAAATTATTACATCAAAATCTCTCAGAGGATAGATCAGTTCGGTAGTTGCGTTCTGCTACTGAAGAATTTCATAGTTGATTTGGACCAGCTCTCCTTGCCGAGAAAGTTCAATTTTGACATCATCCCCTACCGCAAGATATGATTTAGATTTGAACCTTAACCATCCTTTAGCATCAATCATCATGCGACCATCCTTTGTACTTACGGTATATTGAGCAGGTTAATTCACACCAAGGCTGCGCATGGTAAGAGAAACTTGGCCACGGTCGCCTGGATTGTTGAACGACTCCCTCGTTGCTCTAGGAATTCTCTGTTTGCAAACAAGAAGACATACACAAACAGTTAGATCAACACAGCGAATCGTGTGAAACAACATGGAAATAAAAAAGAACGAAGCACTTGGGCGGCCAATGCTTACCAAGAAGGTGTACATGTCGGTTTTTGTAAGGACTTTGGTATATGAAGTGCGAATTCCAGCCTAGTCTGTTGCCGATGCAACTGCTGGTTCCGTTGCTGCTGCACGGGCCGGAGCAAATGCAAGTGCAAGTGTTGGTGCAGGTGCCAAAGCCATTGTTGGTTCCCATGCCGATGCGACTAGTAGTGCCGCTGCAGCTGTCCGAGATGGTGATACTTGTAGAGCTGGTGTCGGTGTCGGAGCAGGCACCGATGTCGATGCCCGATCCTCCGGTAGATCAGCCTGATCTGCTGACGCGGTCGGTGCCCAATCCTCAGCTGGATCAGACTGAGCTGCTGCCGCTGTCAGTGCTAGATCAACTGTCAGTGCTCGATCCGTTGCTGAAGGTGGTACCGATGTGCGAGATAGTGGCGATCGTGTCTGGTCTGCCATGATCAGCTTTCTAACTTGAGTAGGCTCCGTGACCGTGATCTAGTCTTTTTCTTCATTTCTTTTAAACGCGAGAAGGACTAATTGTGGCGTGTTTGTTAAACCAAACTACAGTTCATCATAGGGATTCAGCTTGTACTCAGACAATAGACTGATCCAATTTTTTCCAGTAATATAAGTGATGGACAGTGCCTTCATTACTGACACGACATAAGAAGTGAAACCTGTAAAAATATCCATTGTAGAGCAAACCAAACAGTTTATTCTGTGATGAATGTCACATGGCAAAACCTGCATCGTAAAATTGCAACAAAAGAAAGAAAACATGACACTAAATCAATATGTCGGCGTTCTGGGAACGGGGGTCCCCAGACTTGCCTGCCTGCAGCCTGCGGCGTGGCTCCAGTAGGGGCCCAGTGCGGCCCACCTTCATCAGCTCAAACTCAAGACCCTCGCGAGGGGCCAAGCCCTACGGGGCGGATGACATGAAGCTTCCTCAGGAGCAGCCTCATCAGGCAGGCTCGCGAGGAGGCGGAGAGATCAAGGCTGGGGCACCTCGCGAGGAGCCCGTGACGCAAGCCATGACGATTGAGATCAGGCGGGCGCCAGGCGAGCACCAGCCTGTGCAGTGTCCTTGTTTCCCCTTTGGTGCAAAGGGAACAAGCACGGTCCAAGGCATCGAGCAAATGTTACCATTCCGGTGCAACAAGACCAAGACCAGCAGAGCGGCAGGACGGAGGTCATCATGGAGCCCAAGACGACGTCATCACTAGTGCTTTTGGCAGCCGAAGACCACCTTTGGTCAGGATAACTTGTACTAGATGTTCCCCTTCAAAATGGCCAATTGTTGGCGCCCTTCCCGCTCGCATTTTGGGAAGAGGACCAGGGCCTCTATAAGTAGGACTAGCCACCATAGAGGGAGGGGGATCCAGGCCAAGTAGAACATACCACACGAGCTCAAGAATACCTCTCGCGAGGCCGTTCTTCCCCCTGTATTGTTCATCATCAGCCACTGAGGCAATCCACCAGACCACACACTGGAGTAGGGTATTACACCACATCGGTGGCCCGAACCAGTATAAACCTCGTGTCCTCTGTGTGTTCTTCTTTCCAGCCTTGATTTCTTGCGAGCCATAGAAGCGCGAGTCGGTAGGGGAAAGATCTCCGTGCGCACCCCAGAGTTCGAACCTTAAGGGTCTGCCGGAACCCGAAATCCGACATTTGGTGTGCCAGGTAGGGGTGCGCCGGAGTTCTCCCTCTCGACGACCCGCTCTCCACCAACATCGCGTTTCGCCCTCATGGCGGACAACGCGCCGCCCGCTCCGGCAACCGATGCCGGCACTGGGGCCGGGGGGCTCCGAGCCTTGGCCCCCACCTTGCGACAGGTGCAGTGGCCGCACAAGTTCAATCCTGAGATGCCGCCACGCTACAACGGCGCGACGGATCCATGAGGAGGCCGTCCTCAAAGCCGGGGGCGACGACCGGGTGATGGCCAACTGGTTTCCCATGGACCTCACTGGTGACCCGCGCGCGTGGCTCCTCCACCTGCCGACGGCTTCTAGAACCTCCTGCGAGGAGCTGCGTGACCTCTTCCTCGCCCGTTATGCCGCACCAGTGCCGCCCGTCGTCGCAGCTCTCTTGGGTGGCTCACAGGCACCACCCTCGAACCACCACGTCAAGCCGTTCACCCGCCGGATCAGCACTGCCTCCAAGCGTTGAGAAGCCCCCCCCCCAGGCTGGGTGGCGCCCGAGGCCGATATAACCTTTGACTCGGATGATCACCCCTTCAACCCCATCGGTTCGGGCGCGCTCCCGATGCTGTGCAACCCCACCATCTGCCAGGTGGCCGTCACCAGGACCCTCATAGACGGCGGTGCCGGCCTCAACGTGCTCTCGGTGGAGGCCTTCAGCCTCCTCCACGTGCCTCTAGACCAGCTTCTGCCTAGCAGGCCTTTCTTGGGTGTCGGAGTCGGTTCCACCGCCTCCTTGGGACAGATCCGCCTCCAAGTGACCTTCGGCACCCACGACAACTTCCGCACAAAGCTGATCGACTTCGACATCGCCCCCATCGGCTTCCCCTACAACGCCATCCTCGGCTATCCGGCCTTGGCCCGGTTCATGGCAGCAACTCACCCGGCGTACAACCTCATGAAGATGCCCGGGAGTAGCGGCATCCTTACCGTGTCAGGAGACACAAGGGATGCGCTGCAGGCACTCAAGCTTGTTTTCAGGGCGGCCGCGGTGGCGCAGCCCACCAGCACCGACGCCCTTGAGCCCAAGGGGGCTGTGCCGGCTAAAAAGAAGCAGTTGTTCACCCAAGACAAGGCGGAAACCAAGGAGGTACCGGTCGACGAGGATGGGTCCACTACCGCTACCTTCACCATAGGAGCCAACCTCGAGCCCAAGCAGGAGAAGGCGCTGGTGAGGTTCCTGCGTGCGAACAAGAAGGTGTTCGCATGGGAACCTGATCAGTTAGCAGGGGTCCCGAGGGGTGTGATTGAGCATCACCTTAACGTGTGCCCCAACGTGCGCCCCGTGAAGCAGAAGGCGAGGCGACAGTCCACTGAGAAACAAGCTTTCATCGTTCAGGAGACCTGGAAGCTAGAAGCGGCAGGAGTTATCCGCGAGGTCCGTTACCCTGATTGGCTGGCTAATCTGGTCGTTGTGCCGAAAAAGGGAGGAAAGGAGCGCATGTGTGTCGACTTCACCAACCTCAACAAAGCCTGCCCACAGGATCCATTTCCGCTCCCCCCGCATTGACCAGATAGTCGACTCTACCACAGAGTGTGACCTATTGTGCTTCCTAGATGCCTTCTCAGGCTATCACCAGATCAACATGGCGGTAGAAGACATGGAAAAAACGGCTTTCCTGACCCCATGTGGAGTGTACTGCTACACGTGCATGCCATTTTGGTTGCGCAACGCAGGCGCAACCTTTCAGCGGCTGATGCACATCGCCTTAGGCCGGCAGCTCGGGAGGAACGCTGAAGCTTACGTCGACGACATTGTGGTGAAGTCCCGGGAGGCAAAAACCCTGATACAAGACCTGGAAGAAACCTTTGCGAGCCTCAACGAAGTGGACCTACGGCTCAACCCGGAGAAGTGCGTGTTTGGGGTCCCCTCGGGCAAGCTCCTAGGTTTTTTCGTGTCCCACAGGGGCATCGAGGCCAACCCGGAGAGGGTCAAAGCAGTCGAAGACATGAGCCCGCCAAGGACCCTCAGAGAGATGCAGAAGCTCACCGGGCATGTAACCACGCTAGGGCGCTTCATCTCCAAGCTGGGGGAATGAGCACTGCCCTTCTTCAAGTTGATGAAGAAGAAGGGCCCCTTCGAATGGACTGAAGAGGCCGACAAGGCATTCCAAGATCTCAAGAGGTACCTTACCAACCCACCAGTGATGGTAGCTCCGCGTCCATGGGAGCCCCTGGCGCTCTACCTTGCGGCCACCCCCTACTCCGCTAGCGCAGCTCTGGTGGCGGTCAGGGAGGAGCGCCGGACCAAGGCCGCAGCCACCGTCCGGGCTGAAGCAAAGCAAAGCCAAGAGGGCCTCGTGAGGACCACGACCGCATCCGGAGGGGAACAGCCGCAGCAGGAGAACGCACCCGGGGCAGTAGAGGCCTCTTCAAGCGACCAAGCACTAGGGGCTCCACCATCTCAGGAGACGCCCCGGCCTCTGGAGGATGCAAGCTGCGCCAGCACCCTCAACCTCATCGAGCATCCCGTGTACTTCGTCAGCACGGTGCTACGGGACGCAAGGGCACGGTACCCCATGCCTCAAAAACACCTCCTCGCACTATCAGTGGCCTCACGCAAGCTGCGGCATTATTTCCAAGGCCATCCCATCAAAGTCGTCTCAGCACACGCCTTGGAAAGGGTACTCAGCAGCCCCAACTCAGCTGGAAGAGTCACTGAATGGAACATCGAACTACATGCATTTCAGCTAGAATTCAGTACGACCAGAGTCATCAAGGGAGCCGTACTTGCGGATTTCGTGGCAGAATGGGCAGAAGCACCGGGTCTCGAGGTAAGCGAGGACCGATCACTTTCCCCGGGAAGTGAGGCACCAGAAGGCTGGGTCATGTACTTCGATGGGGCATTCTCCTGATGCGGCGCAGGAGCTGGCGCAGTGCTTGTATCCCCCACCCAGGACAAACTCTACTACGCCGTGCAACTCTGTTTCCAGCACGGATAAAAGGTCTTCAACAACATAGAAGAGTATGAAGGCCTGATAGCAGGCTTGAAAGCCACAATCGCCTTAGGGGTAAAGCGCCTCATCATCAAGGGCGATTTGCAGCTCCTCATCAACTTCTCCAACAAGATATACAAACCAAATGATGAGCACATGGAAGCCTACCTTGCTGAGGTTCGCAAGATGGAGAAGCAGTTCTGGGGGCTGGAGTTGCAGCATGTGCCTCACGGCACCAATCAAGAGGCTGATGACATTGCCAAGAGGGCATCCAGGCGGCTACCTCAGGAGCCTGGCGTCTTCGAGGAGCGGCTCTTCAAACCCTCGGCGGCACCGTCACTATCGAGCACGGTGCAACCAAGGGAGGAGCTCCCTCAGCCGCCTACCTCGGGAGCTCCGACCTGCGGCCTGGCTTCAGGGGCATGCCTGCTCTTGGCGTTAGAGCCTCAGGAAGGGTGTTGGATTGTAGAGCTCAAGAACTACTTGATGCAAGGGACCCTGCCGGAGAGCGAGGAGGAGGCAGAGCGTGTAGCGCGGCAGGCCACGACTTACTGCATCAAGGATGGGGAGCTCTACCGGAAGTGACCAAATGACGTGTCCCTACGTTGCATCTCCAGAGAGCAAGGGAAGGAGCTGCTGGCGGACATACACAATGGAGACTGTGGGCACCACTCATCGTTGCGAACCCTCGTTGGCAAGGCATTCCGCAGTGGATTCTACTGGCCCACAGCACTCAGCGACGCCGTTGAGCTGGTAAAGGCTTGCGAGGCCTGCTAGTTCCACACTAGGCAAATCCATCAGCCGGCGGGGGGTCTACAGACTATACCCCTCTCGTGGCCATTCGCAGTTTGGGGGCTAGACATTCTGGGCCCGTTCCCTTGGGTGCTAGGGGGCTATCGCTACCTCTACGTCGCTGTGGACAAGTTCACCAAGTGGGCTAAGGTTGAAGCTGTCCGCACCATCCCGGCAGGCTCCGCAGTCAAGTTCATCAAGGGTATCGTGAGCCGGTTTGGGGTGCCTAACCGCATCATCACCGATAACGGTTCGCAATTCACCAGTAATCTCTTCAAAACATACTGTGCTAACCTTGGAACGCAGATATGCTACGCCTCGGTGGCGCACCCCTAGAGCAACGGCCATGCCGAGCGAGCCAACGCGGAGGTCCTGAGGGGCCTCAAAGCAAGGACCTTCAAGAAGAAGCTGGAGGCTTGCGGCAGGGGCTGGTACGATGAGCTCCAGTCTGTGCTGTGGTCTATCCGCACAACCGCAGCCAAGCCGACTGGCGAGACCCCGTTCTTCCTCGTTTACGGAGCAGAGGCTGTCCTCCCTCATGAGGTCAGGCGTCGCTCCGCGCGGGTCCTGGTGTTCGGCAAGACGCAACAGGACGCCATGCGGGGGACGGATCTTGTGTTGGGGGAGGAACACCGTCGAGAAGCCGCACTACGAGCGGCAAGGTATCAACATGCGCTGTGGCGATACCACTGCCGCAACATCCGCCCCAGAACTCTTGAGGTAGGGGACCTCGTGCTCAGACGGATTCTCTCCAGGGAGGGGCTGCACAAGCTCTCTCCTATGTGGGAGGGCCCATTCAATGTTGTTCATGTTTCCAGGTCTGGCTCCGCGCGCTTGGAGACCCCGGAGGGGGTACCCGTCCAGAACACGTGGAACATTCAACATCTCGGGAGGTTCTATCCCTGAGCGAGGCCTAGCGCCTATGGAAAGGCCCGGTGCCTATGAAGAAGGCCAATGCCTGTGAAGCTGCCGCATTTTGGTAAAGGCCCGGTGCCTATGAAGAAGGCCAATGCCTGTGAAGCCGCCGCATTTCGGGAAAGGCCCGGTACCTGTGAAGAAGGCCAATGCCTGTGAAGCCGCCGCATTTCGGGAAAGGCCCGGTGCCTGTGAAGAAGGCCAATGCCTGTGAAGCTGCCGCGTTTTGGGAAAGGCCCAGTGCCTGTGAAGAAGGCCAATGCGTGTGAAGCTCGCCGCCCGTGACACTCTCACGTAATAATGAGTGGGGCTGTACACGCCCCGGAGTCTCTGGAGTGCCGCCCTCGGGCCTCGGGGGCTCCCGCCCATGCCCAGGCAGCACTTAGCTCCGCGCTGGTGAGAAGACGTCGAAGACTAGAATAGGTGCCGGACGCGGCTTTTTCATTTGCTTTCTGTAGTTGGCTTGTTCGTTCCTGTTTGAAGTTTTACTGGAACTGTTGCCATCCCAGGCTTGTGACTCTTTGTCTTTTTCACTCGCTTGCCTTGTTTTCTCTCGCGAATCTCGCGAGGGAGGTTCAGGGCGCCCTCGCGAGTGTTTTATGCCCCGATCATTTGAAGCTTTCCTGTCTAGGTCCGCTGCGGGAGCACCCCTCCCAGTCTGTGCCCCACAGGCATCGCGACACGAGCGCAGGACCTGGGCCGATTGCCCTCGCAACCAGACCGAAGGCTACTCCTCCTGCTAATCCTTGCAGGACATGAAGCATGTGGCGAGGCTTCAGCCTTAGGAGGCGAGGATCACGTCAAGCCCCACTGAGCTAAATAATTCCCGCACATGGGCACGTGGCGCGGAAACATAACGCAGAAATAGCAGAAGCACCACAATGATTAACAGCAACAGTTCTAACACGCCCCCATAGGGCCCTATACTACCTTCTTTTTCTACGCAAGGAAATAAAAACAAAATGGGCATGACTTTCTCGGCACCAACTTGCGGGGAAAGCTCGAGCTGCCTCTGGGGGCTCAGGCGGATCCCTCCTCTCGCTTCACCGGGGCGCGACGGTGGGCTGAATCGCTACCTTCACCCAGGCGGGCGCGACGGTGTGGGGGCTGGTCGCGGCCACCGCTGGAGGAGCTGCTGCCTGAGAAAGAGTCGGTGAAGCTTGGCGAGCCCCGAGCGCCGCCGCCTACACGCCTGCCGCCGTCTTCATCCTGGTCAGCACCGGGGCTGGGCAGGCGGCCGCGGTCATTGTCTTCGGGGCAGCACCCAGCGCGGCGACCGTCTTCCCCAAACACCCTCACGTAGAGGGTGGCGTCGCCATCGAATTTGAAGTGCAGGGTGTACCGCCGGCTCAGGCCGCGTGCACGGGCAAACGTTTGCTAGCCGCGGGTCAGGACCTGCTGCAGCAACCATCTGCCTGAAGCTAGAGGCCGCCCCGAGCTCCGGCCGGTAGTTCACCTACGAAGAAATGGGGGAGCTGGAGCCAGGTGCTGGTCGGGTCCGCCGACCACACGACGAACTCCGGCAGCACCTCCGCCGAGCGAAAGTGCAGCCTGGGGGGCCTCGCGGCCATGGCGTGCCTCCCATCGGCTACCGGGCGCTCACCACCGCGTAGGGAACCGCCTCCTTGGCCACAGGAAGCCACTACAGGGACCGCGGGGTGCTTGCGAGGGCGGCCCCGACCACCCTTGGTCGGTGGGGAGTCTGGCCCTGCCGGACGAGCTTTTCCTTTCTCCGCGGCCAAGAATCTGTTCGGCGGAGCCATGAGAATGGCGAGTAGCCAAGAAGAAGAAAAGGAGTAGCAGGAAGGGATACGCTAACGAGGCTCGCACAGTCCCGTACTTATAGCTGGAGAAGGCCAACCGCCGACCACCACGATCGCAGGTAATCATGACCCATTTCTCTACATGCAGGGACTTGTCAAGTCATGCGGTTGTCGATGCATCGTGGGGAAGCGCATACGCCCACGACCAATCTGTGGCCACGCGGCGCCCAAGGCCGTAGGCTATTGGGGCCCTCGGCGCTTCGCGCTTGCCCCTTCGCTTCTCTGCTAGGCCCAGCCCGGGCGCGCCTCAGGCCCGGGGGCTAATGTCGGCGTTTTGGGAATGGGGGTCCCCAGACTTGCCTGCCTGTGGCCTGCAGTGTGGCTCAAGTGGGGGCCCAGTGTGGCCCAGCTTCATTAGCTCAAACTCAAGTCCCTCACGAGGGGCCAAGCCCTGCGGGGCAGACGACAAGAAGCTTCCTGAGGAGCAGCCTCATCAGGCAGGCTCGCGAGGAGGTGGAGAGATCAAGGCCGGGGCACCTCACGAGGAGCCCGTGACGCAAGCCATGACGATCGAGATCAGGCGGGCGCTAGGCGGGCACCGGCCTATGCAGTGTCCTTGTTTCCCCTTCGGTGCAAAGGGAACAAGCACAGTCCAAGACATCGGGTAAAGGTTACCATTCCGGTGCAACGAGACCAAGACCAGCAGAGCGGCAGGACGGAGGTCATCGTGGAGCCCAAGACGGCGTCATCACCAGTGCTTTTGGCAGCCGAAGACCACCTTTGGTCAGGATAACTTGTACTAGATGTTCCCCTTCAAAATGGCCAATTGTTGGTGCCCTTCCCGCTCGCATTTTGGGAAGAGGACCAGGGCCTCTATAAGTAGGACTAGCCACCATAGAGGGAGGGGGATCCAGGCCAAGTAGAACATACCACACCAGCTCAAGAACACCTCTCGCGAGGCCGTTCTTCCCCCTGTATTGTTCATCATCGGCCCCTGAGGCAATCCACCACACCACACACTAGAGTAGGATATTACACCACATCGGTGGCCTGAACCAGTATAAACCTCGTGTCCTCTGTGTGTTCTTCTTTCCAGCCTAGATTTCTTGCGAGCCATAGAAGCGCGAGTCGGTAGGGGAAAGATCTCTGTGCGCACCCCAGAGTTCGAACCTTAAGGGTCTGCCGGAACCCAAAATCCGACACAATAAGATTTAGACAGTAGATCAATAAGATTTACTTGATGTTACACGAGTGAATCCTTACCAGGAAATCACTATGTTGAAGTACTAAACATTATATTGATCGTCCAATTACGCGTGGCATGCAGGCCCCCCGCCTACTCCCACAAGCAGGACAGTCCAAAGGCCGTGACAAATCGTATGGACCGAACATCCATGGGACTATAAATCCCGGTGGGTGCGATAAACCTTGCAATGCATGCAAATATTGGAGTGTAACCATAATTGATAAACCATCCTCACAAAAAAGATGATCCAGATACTTCAAAATATACAGACTAAATTGAGTGGACAAACATTAGCATAGACTGTTCTTAGGACTCACCAAACACCAAAAGCGGTAGTACTAAACAATACAGAGTTCACAAACACAAATCATGTACTGAACACTAGTACTGACTATAGACAAGCAAAGTTGCACTAATTAAACTCTACAGACTATTTCTTGCCACCGACCTACTGGATGAACCCCGCATAACTGACTAGGCCATGGACCTCGTGAGAGATGTCTATCGGCACCATCACTATCTCGTCAACCCTGGAGAACCTTATAGAGTGGTCTTTCCACTCATAAACATGACGATGAAGACAGACCGCATCAGATTTTTCGGGAAGCTTTACAAGAACCACACCCTTCGTAATCGAAGGCATAGCCAGGAAATTGTTGTGGTCAAGTATAGCCTCGAGAACACTCCTGACAACAATGATACGGGAAAACACTAGTTCAAGACAAGTGGCGACAAGGACACATCAGCTGGATAGTTTAGTAGTAGAACTCATCCTCGGGTCTTCCAGTTCACATGACATGACTTTGAGAACTTCATCTCCACCACGGACCTGGTTCATATTCAAACAGAAACTAGATATTTTATTACTACCTCCGTTCAGAAATATAAGATGATTTTTGATATTTTACTCCATATATGACTACATATACGCACAGAAATGAGTGAACAAAGACACTAGAACATGTCTTCAAAGGCATGAGGGAAGAGGGATTACTTGCAATATCCAAACACAAGTTGCTGAGGCAAATATATCCTCTTCAAAGGTAGCATTCATGTTCATAAAGTAGTTGAAAGTAATCTATAAGAAATCAGTGTCAACCTCTCGCATGTTTTGGTCAAAAGAGGAATTTAGAACCGTCATTTGGCACACAAAAATCACATGCAAGATCACCCAGAAAGTCGTACTACTGGTACTAGTCTTGCGTGTTTGATTAAAAACATGATCAAGATCGAGAAAAAGATTGTCAAGAAGATATATTACCTGGACTTTCTTAATGAGGGATCCCGGAGAGGGGGGCTTGGACAGGGCAATGGCTTTGAGCTTGTCTGCGGTAGTCTCGGCGGGGTGCTTGTGCTTCTTCGTACCATGAGCCTCGACGGTTTTGGCCAGAGCCATAGACATCACTTCGGCCGGTGCTCCAGCGTCCATCAAGAAACTGTCAAATAGAAATAAAAGAAATGAAACCATAATCACAAACCCAAAAGAAGAACAGAGAGGGGGTTATAGGATCAATCTCAGGGTTGCAAGACCGGGCCTTAGCCAGAATCAACACCATTGATGCGCTCACCTTTCCTTCTTTGGGAGAGAAGAACAATGGTAGAAGCAGGTCGAGATTTTCTTGAAGAAATGAGGAACAAGATGAGGGAGAAGCGAGTGGGGGTTTTCTTCAAGAGAGGAAGCTGAGAGAGAAGAGTGAAATGATGGTTGCTTCGTCCGTCCAACTTACTGCTAGAAAGGAGGGGGTTTTGTGATTTTACGGCTCATTGGGCATTACTGTGGTGCTTCAATCGGGGTAGTCTACCATGCAGTTGGGCACTCTACTACGGAGTAATTTAGTGCATGGCTGGTGGACCCCGATGCTGGCTATCCCATACATCGGCGAAAGTGAGTAGCAAGGTTCCCGATGACCGTCGAGGAGGATCCACATGGTAGACCGTGTCCGTTGTTTTTTTGAAGAAAAAAATGATTACAACGAGCGTTTCCACTCTTACGACAGAGGAGTGCGAAACACGACAACCACTTGAACATACACAGTGCTCCTACTACTAGGCATGTGTAGTGGTTCACACGTCAGTACTACATAATCTTGTTGCTAGCGTAGTGAGATATGACGACAACAAATGATGTTGTGCGTATGTCAACTATATAAACAGTAATGTAACATAGTACCGCTTTTTCGACTGTCCGGTCGAGAATGAACGGTGAGATCAATGTTAACAGAACTAGGTCTACAGTGCATGGAGAGTACGATGCTACAATACTCCACGAAACATGAACCATAGTAAGCACGAATCGGTGTTAGGCAGGGTGTATGAAGGTTGCATGGGATGGGAGCAAAAGTTCCCTTCTCGAACCACTTTTGGGTGTTTGGCAGAGTGCATGAAGGGTGCATGAGTCCACACTAGTAGGTTAACACAAATACACGAAGAGGGAACAAATATATTGAGATGGGAATTCAACCAAACACACCCACACGCTTTGTGCTACAGTGATCGATTTGGACTGTCTGAGTTTGATCCAACGGTCATGTTGCGCCGAGACATGGACATGCCCATGCAGAGGATGCCTAAACACCACCGAAGTCCCTCCGCTTCTCGAGGCACATGACGTTGGTGATGTAGGGTGCAACCTCCTGCAGAGCCCGCTCCCGGTCGACGGGAGCCAGCTCGTCAAAGACGACGTCCAATGGCATGAATGGATTCCGTGACGGAGCCCTGAGAAGATTCGCCCGACAACGGCGACGACATCCAGCAACCCATCCTTGTCCAGCTCCGCCCCCACCATTGCGTGGAGACGGCTCAGCTCCTCGGAGATATAGGTGAAGAAGGAGACCAGGTCAGGAAGCCGCAGCTCGTTGAAGTCGACGGGGTGGTCGAATGGGTTTAGCCCAACGGCCGGCATGGTCGCGCTAGCACGACGGTAGGCATCGCACAGCCGCAACACATGCATGGCAACTTGGTCCACCAAGTGGCTGAGGCTATCCTGGACCTCATCATGATCGGCCCGCTCGCGCTCCAGCCGGCTCCCCTAACGGCCTACTGTATCTGCCACTTTTTGCGGCAACGTCACCGACGCCTCAAGCATCTTTGTGGTGGACACCTACCGCTTTTGAAGCTCCGTGATCTCCCGCACATAATGGAGGAGCATGACACTCCTCTCCTCCTTGAGCTCACGGAGCTCCACGTCCTTGGCCCTGAGCTCCGCATCCTTCGCCTGGAGCTTCTGTGTCAGGCGCCTCACCTCAGACTCCGTGATCTGCTGCACCGCCATGGCACCAGGTAGAAGCAATGGGCAGAGGAAGCAAAGGGGGCGAAATGGCTGAAAGGCAATGCAATCTACGGGAAGGCGGTGGGAGCCAGCCGAGGAACAAGGTGAATCTTTTGGTTTTCACCATGGGAAAACACCAGTCGACGACTTTTCACATAAGCGAGCAGTGGGTTTTACAGGCGGAGTCATCGTGATTAATTGCTGCCGTGTCTGCTCCCGTTAGTCAAAAAAATTAAAATGCTGCCGCGCCTGCTCCCATCAATCAAAAAAATAAAAATCCTGCCGTGCCTGCCACACCCAAAGACCAGAGCAACGCCGCGGTGGATATTTAAATTTACCTACCGGCAAGGAGATAAAAAAGGGGTGAAAAAACAAATGTGGCGGCAGCTTAGCAAATCGGTCGCACTAGCCCAACTAGCTAGCTGCCGTGCTTCACTGATGTACTCGGCGAGAAAGGTGGTCTTTCATGATTTGACGACTCATTTAGTTGCTTCAGCGCTACGACCTAAGAGACCCAGAAAACACGCGGTAGGGCATCCCACGTCTCGGCAAGGAAGAATATATGCGTGCACCCCCCGGGAGGACCCCGAAACCGCGCGGTAGGGTGTGCCATGTCTTGGGACGGAGGAAAAATGTGCGTGTAAAATTATACTGTATCAGATGCACTACCTATGGTTCGACCTCGGGACCCATCCAGTCAGTCGAAAACACCCCAAAAGCCACACAGCTTCATCATGCTAACATTGCATGGAGGACATGTGTGGTTAGCTCTGTCTCAACCAGCCACAACGTCTCTTCTTCTAGGCGATTCTTCTACTTTCCAAGCTTTTTTTAGTTATAATAACACCACGGCAAGCTAGCGCCGCTCTATGTGTGTGCCCGTGCGTCTAAAGGTTAGACGATGGAGAGGAGAGAGAGACCGCAGACCTGGGACCCACTAGTAAGTGAGTCAATGGTCATGCACGTGTTGACGAGCCACTCCCTCTACTCTACTCAACGTAATACTGTATAAAATCAAGTTATGGGACAAAGCCAACAACCGTTGTTGTTTCAGGCTATCGGCTTACGCTTTGTAGTCCAGGTTGCCAGTACGGATTTCGTCTTTCGGATTTGTTAGTTTTAGGTCCAAATTTTATCAATGACAAGTGGGACCCCCGTGTGTTGTTCCGATATTTCAGTGCAGGATGGTTTTTTGAACTAATATTTTGCGCGGTTAGACAAGTAACAACACGAGTTACATGTATTTTGCAAGTTTACAAACAAAAATGACAGTGGCATAGAATATCACATCCACCCTGCAGCTTAGATGCTATGGTGATACGAGTTTTTACATCGTTGGAACTGAGATTCAATGGCTTGGGAGTAGTCTTTTTAATTATGCGCAATTTCCAAACTCTCCAAGATTTTTTTGCAAATAAAACATCCAGGCCTCGTGTGTGCCGCTGCATCTTGGATCCAATGGCTCCCTGTTGCTCGTATTAGGTGCTCCCCGTAGCCTAATTAGCCGATACGGTGATACGTGCATTTAGGTTGTATTATCGGTGATCGGATGCCACATGCATAGTACTTGTACTTTCTGCGCAATTCCCAAACTCTCTCACGCGTATATTGCAAAAACATTCAAACCTCCTACTATGAGCCGTTCGATCTATGTGAACTCGTATCACCATAGAATCTATGATGCGGGGGAACCTCATATTCTCCCGTGCGAGAAAACATCAGGTGCTCTCGCAGCTTGGGCGCTACGGTGATACGAGCTTTGAGGTCGTTTGATCTGAGATCCAATGGCATCTGAGCAGTCTTTGTGCTTGTAAGCAGTGGCCGAACTCTTTGGGGGCTTTTCTGCAAAAAAACATTCGAACCACCGAGGAGTTGTTGGGTCACAAATCCAATGGCTCCAAAGAGCTTGTATCACGAAAGCATCTAAGGTGTGGTAGCAAATGATATTCTTACATACAGGAGAATATGATGTCCTCCTTCATCTTAGATGTTATGGTGATACGAGCTTCGAGGTCGTTGGATATGGGATCCAAGGGCATCTGAGTAGTTTTTGTACAAATTGTGTGCAATTCTCAAACTCATCAAGGTTTCCTGTTAAAATATTAAGACATCCTATGAGCTGCTATATCTCAGATCTACAACCTCCAAGGAACTCGTATCAGTATATAGCATCTAAGGTGTGGGGGCACATGATATTCTCCTGGGGAGGAGGGGGGGTGCAGAACCAATCAGTGTTTGGGAGGGTTGGGACAAATATAATCTAAACAATCCTAAACACAGCTTCACAATTTTATCTGAGGTCGAGGGGTTAACCCCCGACAATCTACATAGCTCCGCCTAAACACAACATTTGCATGTACTATAGCACTAGACTTAATATTCATGTTTCAGTTTCCTGTTCATTTTAAATATTGAATTGAGGACCATGCATGTCTTACATTTTACTCCCTTCATTCCTAAATATTAGTCTTTTTAGAGATTTCAAATGGAGTGCCACATACGGATGTATATTGATATATTTTAGAGTGTAGATGCACTCATTTTGCTCTATATGTAGTCACTTGTTGAAATCTCTAAAAGACTAATATTTAGGAACAGAAGGAGTACTTTTGAATTCGTGTCATACATGGATGGTTTGGAAAAATAGATTCACTATACTAATTGGATTGTTGTTGTGTTTGTGTGTGTGTGTGGTCATATGCTTGATACATACAAAGTTTTCTCACCACCATACCGTTCATCTTTTAAATTTTAATTTGCAATGAAAAACTTACTAGGGATACCATGAAATGTAAAATCCATGTTGAGATCACTATATCACAAACTCACTCTAGTTCAAGAACTCGTCATAAATCAATTACCACATTGAGATTACTATTTGCAAGGAAAATACGGGCATTGTAATACACATATATTCATTTGGAAATTTAAAAGATTCATTTCGTATACTCGAATGGTAGGACCCAACGGCATACCAGCCAGACCTTGGCTCGTGTTGATCCTTAAAAAAAGGGCTCGTGTCCTTCTGGTGGCGTGCCTTGTACGCACATTAGCCAACTCCAACCAGTCGAGCCTCCGCGGTTTAAGTCGAAATATCTGGCGGCCAGAATTCCACCCCTAGGAAATTCCCCTCATGTCCCCGGTCCATAGTGACTACCGACGAACAATGTAGGGATGCTTTAGTAACGAGACAACATTACCTACCGTGCAGAGCACCGTTCAATTCCCTCGGTCGCCGCTACCCAAGGTCACCCATCAATTGCATTGCCTAGTACTAATAGGAGTACTACACCAGGATGAGCACAGAATTGAGCCTCTTTGTTTGTGCCTAGTACTTGACTTAATACTCCTATATCAGGCAATGCACTTGTACGGATGAATTATCCTTTTACTCTGCATATATAACTTTTCGGAAGTCTAACTAAGCAAAATGTTTGACCAAATCCTTTCTTAAGAAATACAATAGGAAAGATGTATCGCTTGAAAATTTATTGCATGGTGCAGGTTATGATATTGTTTCGAATCCTGGATTTTAAATTTTAGAAAATCCAAAAGTGACCAGAAATTCATGAAACTGAGCATGGTCACGTGATATGGCACAAATATTCCTACATAATTTTTTTCTTCAATTTGAGACAGGCTCCTTATGTGAAGTTGCACAAATGAAGAGCCAATGTATTTTGGAACAAAGACCTGTCACGTTAAGGCGAACTCTTTCACTATTGAAACCGTGGGTGTTTACGTGCCACCACGAGTCCCGCTTCTCATCGGTAGGTGCTGTCCGAGCAAGCCTGTGAGTCGATGGGAGGCGTGCGAGCAGACCGCTACGCCGACCGACAGGAGGCGTGTGAGCAGACCGCTGCTCAGGCTCACCGAGAGGCATGCCCTTTGACCAGGCTCCACCGCCCACATTCGTCCCAACTGCTCCCATTCTTAATGTCGTCGGTGCCACAGTTTCAAATCATCCCCGCACTACTCGGTTGTGACGCCCCTGATTCAATCATACACTAATCATACACGCAAACGTGTACGATCAAGATTAGGGACTCACGGGAAGATATCACAACACAACTCTACAAATAAAATAAGTCATACAAGCATCATATTACAAGCCAGGGGCCTCGAGGGCTCGAATACAAGAGCTCGATCATAGACGAGTCAGTGGAAGCAACAATATCTGAGTACAGACATAAGTTAAACAAGTTTGCCTTGAGAAGGCTAGCACAAACTGGGATACAGATCGAAAGAGGCGCATGCCTCCTGCCTGCGATCCTCGTAAACTACTCCTGGTCGTCATCAGCGGGCTGCACGTAGTAGTAGGCACCTCCCAAGTAGTAGTAGTCTTCATCGACAGTGGCGTCTGGCTCCTGGGCTCCATCGTCTGGTCGTAGCAATCGAGTAAAGAAAGGGGGAAAAGGGGAGCAAAGCAACCGTGAGTACTCATCCAAAGTACTCGCAAGCAAGGAGCTACACTACATATGTATGCATTGGTATCAAATGGAAAAAGGGGGTATCATATGTGGACTGAACTACAGAATGCTGGAATAAGAGGGGGATATATAGTCCTTTCAAAGACTACGCTTCTGGTAACCTCCATCTTGTAGTAGAAGAAGAGAGTAGATGGTAAGTTCACCAAGTACATCACATAGCATAAACCTACCCGGCGATCCTCTCCTTGTCGCCCTGTTAGAGAGTGACCACCGGGTTGTATCTGGCACTTGGAAGGGTGTGTTTCATTAAGTATCCGGTTCTAGTTGTCATAAGGTCAAGGTACAACTCCAAGTCGTCCTGTTACCAAAGATCACGGCTATTCGAATATATTAACTTCCCTGCAGGGGTGCTCCACATTTCCCAACATGCTCGATCCCCTTTGTCCTGACACACTTTCCTGCCCGGCCTCGGAAGATCAACACGTCATAGCCCTACCTAGGCACAACAAAGAGGTCACCACGCCGGTCTAAATCCTATGGCGCAGGGGTCTGGGCCCATCGCCCATTGCACACCTGCACGTTGCGAACGCGGCCGGTGAGCAGACCTAGCACCCTCCATTACAAAGGAAGTTGCGTTACGCGGTCCAACCTAGCGCGCGCCGCTTAGTCGCTGACGTCACGAAGGCTTCGGCTGATACCATGATATCGAGTTCCCATAATTATTCCCGCGTAGTTGGTTAGTGCGTATAGGCCAGTGGCCAGACTCAGATCAAATACCAAGATCTCGTTAAGCATGTTAATTGATGTATCCGTGAATGCCGATCAGGGCCAGGCCCACCTCTCTCCTAGGTGGTCTCAACCTGCCCTGTCGCTCCGCCTCAAAGTAACAGTCGGGGGCCGTCAGGAACTCAAGCCCACCACTACCTGGATAGAGCCACCTGCCCCTTCAGCCACCACATCAGAATCACCTGTAGGTACTCAATGAGCCGACCCGACTTTAGTCCCCACCTGTATAGTATGTATATATGTATGCATTTACCCGTGATCAACACCCGACGTGATCACAGCCCGATAGTATAGCATGGCAGGATGACAAGAATGTAGGGCCACTGATGATAATCTAGCATCCTATACTAAGCATTTAGGATTGCAGGTAAGGTATCAACAGTTGCAGCAACAATGACAGGCTATGCATCAGAATAGGTTTAACAGAAAGCAGAAACATGCTACACTACTCTAATGCAAGCAGTAGAGAGAAGAGTAGGCGATATCTGGTGATCAAGGGGAGGGCTTGCCTGGTTGCTCTGGCAAGAAAGAGGGGTCGTCGGCGATGTAGTCGATCACAAGGGTACCGACAGCGGCCTCGGGGTTTACCGGAAAGAAGTAGCGGAGGGGAACATAATAAATAACAGAGCAATCAAGCATCACAAAGCATAACATGGAAACACGTTGTGCTAGAGGTGACCTAACACAGTAGGAGGTGATACCGGCGAAGGGGGAAAACATCCTGGAAAGTATCCCCGGTGTTTCGCGTTTTTGGACAGATGAATTGGAGGTGAAATGTTGCACGTTCTCTATGCTAGGGACATGTGGCGGGCGAACGGGCTGCGTATTCAGATTCGTCTCGTCGTTCTAAGCAACTTTCATGCACAAAGTTTTTCCATCCGAGCTACGGTTTATTTATATTAATTTTAAAAGATTTAAATCATTTTTAGGATTTATTTAACTAATTAAATTCAATATTATCCAGAACAGTGCATGGTGATATCAGCATGGCGTCAGCATGATGTCAGCAGTCAACAGGGGAGTTGACTGGTCAACCTGACCAGTGGGTCCCACTGGTCAGTGACACATTTTAATTAACCATATTAATTAACCTAATCAGGATTAATTAGGGGTGGGCCCCAGTGCCATTGACTACTTAATTAGCTAATTAAGTAATTAGGTTAACTAGGTAACTATGTTTAATTAGTTTAATTAGTTGTTTAGTTTATATAATCAAAATTAATTAACTTAATTAAATTCTTTAATTAATTAACTAATTATTTTAACTATTATTTAATTAATTATTTTCATTATTTTTTTCATTTAATTAATTAATTTTAATTTAATTAATTAATTTTTTAAAACGTTCTATGGGCGGGGCCCCCCCTGTCATAGGCCCATAGGGGCTTTTAGCGGGTCGGGGATTGCGGGCGAACGGGCACAGGGCGCCCCATAGGTGCGAGGGCCAGGCGCGGCGTCGCCCGAGCGGGAGCGCCGGCGAGCATGGCGGCTGCGGGGCCGAGCAGAGTGCGGCGAAGGAGGAAGCGGGGGCGAGGCGCGGGACGACCGGAACAGGCTGCCGGCGGCAGCAGGCGCAGCACAACAGCAGCCTGGGCGGCGTGGCGAGGTGCAGAGGGCAGCAGCAGGGGAACCGAGGCGCAGCAGCGGCAGCGCGGTGGCCACACGCGTGCGCAGGGCTGTGCGGGGCGAGCAGGGCGCGGTCAGCGCGAGCCCGCGTGTGGAGGCGCGGGACGCGGCCGGCGGGTGTGGTGGAGGGCAGCAACGCCATGGCGAGGCGGGCGCATCACGGGTGCAGAGGCCATGAGGCGTGGGCGTTGCGTAGGGAGCGCGCTGCCGCGGGGTGGAGGCCGCGGCTTCAGGGCGGTGGCAGGCGGGGCTTGGCGGCAACGAACAAGGCGAGCGCAAGGCGGCCACGGTGCCGCAGCGAGCGTGGCTGCGGGGGCGGTCGGAGACGGGCATGTGGGCGTGAGTACGGCGACAGGGGAAGAGAGAGGCTGGGGGCTCACCGTGGAGCTGTAGGGGACATGGCAGTGGGTCTCGGGGAGGAAGACGGAGACGACAACGGCGGCAAGCGACGGGGCCGACCGGTGAGCAGGAGGCCGGGGACGGGGCGGCGTCGGCATGGTCCATGCCGGCACGGGCGGTCCGGGCAGCGAGGTGGTGTATAGCACGCCGAGGAGGAGTCAAGGACGAATCGGTCCGGCGTGGACGGGTCTAAGCGGCGCCGCGGGGAGAAGGCGACGGCGTCAAGCGCCCCCGATCCAGATTTTGGATCAAGGAGGGGGGGAGGGGGAGTGGGACGAGTAGGGTGGGCGTAGTGGGGTAGTACGGTTAGGGTTTCGGGTGGAGTGGGGGATAAGGAGGAGTGGGGTGGCCCTCCTGGTTGGCCTAGAGGCCAACTGGGCCGGGGTCCAGCGGGGGAGGGGTTATCTCTTTTATTTTTGTTTGCTTTCCTTTTATAGTTTGTTTATTCTCTGTTCTTTTCTGTTTTAATTTTATATTTTAAATACATTAGTTTTATAAAATACATTAGTTGTACCTAAATTAGTATGAGCAAATATGCCACCACCACAATTAACTTGGCACCTAAAATAAGTTAGTTTGTAATTGTTTATTATTTTAAAAGCATTTAAATAATTGTACTCGCTACGTCTTATTCATTTTAGAGTATTTAAACAATTTATAAAAGTGTGGTCTCTCCACCATAATTACCTATGCATTATTTGGCACAAACTGAACATTTTAGTTTTAATATTTGAAAACTTTAATTGTTTGACTTGATTTAGAATTTGAATTTTGAATCGGTTTTTGAACTAACCCGAGATTAACTACAGTGACAGAGGTGATGTGGCATCATTAATGAGGGATTGCTGTAGCCTAATTATCTGGGTGTCACAATTCTCCTCCACTACAAGAAATCTCGTCTCGAGATTTAAGAGGTAGTGAAAGGGGGAAATGTTTTGGTTACGAATCTAGCGGGTCTTCTCATCCTGGCTTGCTCTTCGCGAAGAAGTTGATCCCTGTCGTTGATGTCTTCATTTCTCTACTTCAGGTCATCTTGACAAAGTCGCATCCTTTCTTCAGGGTCTGTCCTGTACTTACCAATAGGTAAGGGGCAGTTCGACAATGATAGAATGCTATAAGGGTTAACTATCGAGGGTTATCCCATGAATGAACACACGGGTATCTTGGTCAAATGAAACACATCGAGAGCCAAGCAAGAAGGTATAGTAAGAAGTATCAAGCGGATAGGCAATCGTTTGATGCCCAATTAGAAGGTGAAAGGGTTTCAGGGCACGAGAATAAGTATTGCGTCTGATACCAGAGTTGATCACTAGGAAGGTGGCTCGCGAATTACATATCAAGTCAAGCGCGGGGAATATCTTTGGCAACAGGGTGTACATGAGAGTCAGGTTTCGATCCTGTGGAACTTGTGGGTTATGGGCCCACCATGTGGGTTAAAGACAGAAAGAGTGGTGTCAACTTGCACGGTTACGATAACCATGCAGGTCAGACCATAACCAATCGGTTATGTCGGCAACAGCGTCGGTACCATGGGCGGGGGACGAAGAGAACCATTTTCCTGCTCGTTGACCTAGGTGGACCAATAGGCAAGGTTCTTATCCATCGGTGGTTACCGGAATGTCATCAACAAAAGCAACATGGTCTTAGTGACAGAATTGTACACTGAGGTGTTAACATAAGCAGGGAATTAATACTGCTTAGATCATAATGATCACCAGAAAGGTTAGACAAAACAATGGAAAGGAAAAGGTGTTTATTAGATTGACAAAACAATGTAAAGGAAAATGTGTTTAAACACATATTTCAGGGGTATATCCTTCCCAAGGGCAAGCAAAGCATGATATCCAAGACAGTATATAAAGTAGAAAACCCTGTAGGTAAGGGGAGAGAAATTTCATGACATTACCCACACAACGGTGTTTGGGTAATTTGAACAAGAAACATTTAGCATGGTGCTTCAAATGTTCTTAATGAAAGTCGGAGTACCATAGACGTGCTTCGAGAAAGCATTGACATGGTCTTCAAGTAAAGATCAGACCATGGATGCACAAAGGATCCATAGGGATCAACTTATAGAATAAGTCTTACAATTCCCTCATGGAAGAATGAGTAACCTTGCTAAAAAGGAAACTTCTACAATAGGTCCTCCGGCCAGGTGTGCTAGGCATCACATCACCTTACTGAGTCATATAGAGAGCAATGTTATAACTCTTGGAAATATGTTCCAACCATCATATCTGGTCGAGATTCAGATCCGATTGCTGTCTGGATACCTCCGACTTAGGATGCTAGAGAATAAAAGGTGCAACACAAATTGACGAGATGACAATGTAAGATTCTCGGGAAATGAACTATGGGAGCAAGTTCAAAAACAAGAGTTCATCATTAAACCAAGGAGTGGATGAGGAGGTGGCTGATGGTCTCAGCGACAATTCATCGAGATTTCCAACAAGATGGATTTCCACAATTATGTGAACAAGGAGATAACATTTGTTAGATCAAATGGTATAATGATGTATGCTCGAGGAAAACATACACCATTAACCATTGGTAGGAAGGTGCACCCATAATATGGGCTTAGGTAGCATGATCAATGTTTAGAATTGTGATTCAATAACCAATACACAAGGAATGAAACTATCGTTCATTACCTTACAAGCAATAAGGTTGCTAGAAGTTTTGAATTTTACACATCATAGTCCATTTGTGGGTACTTCGGTTAAAAACAACACGGGGATCAAGAACTGAATGTAGACGGCAAGATGCATTACTTGTATCAAGAATTCTTAAGAGGTGGTGAAATTCTCACAAAATTCTTGATATATAAGATGGTAATACTGCAAGGTAGGACATAAGACAAGTTGGATTTCCAGGAACTCAAGGTACAGCCACAACACGAACAAGTTTGTGTTGGAAAGAAGGCAAGGAAGTAGTCGATGACAACACAAATCATCGAGGGGCAAGGATGGTAGTTCTCATCATGAATTTGATTGATATTCTAGAAGAGCTCAGAATGTTGATGATTATCACGACACATTTGTCGAGAGATTACCTGAAGATGTAATCGATCGGCAATGAAATCAAGTCAAAGGAATGATGAAGCCAAAGGTTATTGGAACCACGGGGACGACACAAACTCGAAACCAAGCTTGCGGTTCAAGGTGAAATGATATGATGAGGAAGATCGACGTAAGCTTAGCTCATCATCAAAAAGTGTGCTCCAGGAAGAAGGACCAGGTAGCACAGTTAAAATTTAGCACGATAAGGATATAGCTAATCAGGCTAGGAATGACTTGAAGGATTATTAAATTCATAAGCAACGAAAGTTACTTAGATTTATTTAATCGGAGTGCGGATCGATTCACTTATCGATGTTCTCGGGTGACTATTAACTTAGAACCCGAGGGGGATTGGAATTGGCAAGAATAATAGTTGATGAAGAACTCATAAGAAGTTATGTAGTTCCATGATATTCTCGAGGTACCAGAGGGTATACTCGAGGGTAGAGGAGAATAGAGGTTGGATAGGTGTATTTTCCTACAAAAGACAAGTACTTCAACTTGTCCGAGAATGGAATCAAAGAAGAACAATATGGTCGGAACCACGATCACAAAGGACCAAACATAGATACAGGACGAACCTATAACAAGGGGATTATTATCATTACAAGAAGCTTCGATGATAAGTTCCACACCGGGTCAATGGGCACGAACGCAAAGGCTCAATGTCGACTCCCACTTCTTCAATGCATAACCTTTCATTTTACTTCTCGCTTTTGATGAAGATGTAGTGTAGAAATTCTATCTGGCGAAACAACAGAAGAGTATGATTCGCGGAAACTTTCGGGTTCATACAGTTCGAGGAAGGCATAGATTCAACCCATGTGGGAATCTTAGGAGCATATACCATAAATTTCAAGAATAAATAACACAATCTCGATAAGGAAAGGCTCACAAGCTTATTGAATATGAAGGACGTTGTCGGATAAAATCCGACAAAAGGTCTAGTGGTCCACAAGGGATCTAATGCGAGCATCAGTATTCAACCAGAGGACGAAAGAATGCAAGGAGATCAAATTATAGAAACAACTGACTAAATCAAAGCTCAAATGCAAAGGAATTTATGAATTCCAAGACAAGGGATTAGAAGCAATGCTCTGATTAGGGATGGATAAATTGAGTAGTCTTAGGGGTACTATTGATGGCAATTTGCTTGGTCGAGATCCAACTCATGTTTAAAATGGCGTCTGAGCAGGAAGAAAGAATTCTAAGATTCTTCTAAGGATTGCAAGCAATCGCAACATATGGAATCAATGGACTCAAAATGATAATGACAATGGATGTCAACAAGATTACTAGACTTATGGGATTAATTGTAATGCATGCAAGCAAGAATTTCAAAAGCAATAGGTTGTTGAGGATCTTTGGAAGATCAAATGGCAATTCGAAGACTTCTGTGAAATACATTCATCAACTGTGGATGAGCGGATACTCGATAAGTGCGAGAAATTATCCGTAGGGGTATTCAGGTGGTAAAGAAATGCAAGGCGGTAGGCACAAAGGATTCTCAGACTATCGGAGAATTTTTCAGGGTATCAAGTAATATCAAGGGCAACTGGGAATGAAGATATGAACGACAAGTGTAAGTAGTTATCCACAAGGATTTATCGATGAAAGGGAATTGCAAAAGCGATGACACAAGTCTCGAGAGAACTTCATAGAGTATCTTCAGAATCTTCTGGTGCAACAGGCAATCATCTGTGATAAGGCACTCTCCGGGTGAAAGTGATCACGAGATCCTAATGTTAGATTTAGCAAAATTCATTTAACCTGAATAGAAGAGAGATCAGTGTCCCAGAGTATAGACGAGGAATAGAAGATACTAATACCACCCAATGGCGACGTGGGCCCGTAAGACACACAGCCATGTTAGTAAAGGTTTTGTAATGTCTAGACTCGACTTCAGCCAAGGAGTGTGGAAGGGGGATTCCTACAGGCAGTCGGCTCTGATACCAACTTGTGACGCCCCCGATTCAATCGTACACTAATCATACATGCAAACATGTACGATCAAGATCAGGGACTCAAGGGAAGATATCACAACACAACTCTACAAATAAAATAAGTCATACATGCATCATATTACAAGCCAGGGGCCTTGAGGGCTCGAATACAAGAGCTCGATCATAGACGAGTCGGCGGAAGCAACAATATCTGAGTACAGACATAAGTTAAACAAGTTTGCCTTAAGAAGGCTAGCACAACCTGGGACACAGATCGAAAGAGGCGCATGCCTCCTGCCTGGGATCCTCCTAAACTACTCCAGGTCATCGTCAGCGGGCTGCACGTAGTAGTAGGCACCTCCCGAGTAGTAGTAGTAGTCGTCATCGATAGTGGCGTCTGGCTCCTGGGCTCCATCGTCTGGTCGCAGCAATCAAGTAAAGAAAGGGGGAAAAGGGGAGCAAAGCAACCGTGAGTACTCATCCAAAGTACTCGCAAGCAAGGAGCTACACTACATATGTATGCATTGGTATCAAATGGAAAAAAGGGGGTATCATATGTGGACTGAACTGTAGAATGCCGGAATAAGAGGGGGATATCTACTCCTTTCGAAGACTACGCTTCTGGTAACCTCCATCTTGCAGCAGAAGAAGAGAGTAGATGGTAAGTTCACCAAGTACATCGCATAGTATAAACCTACCCGGCGATCCTCTCCTAGTCGCCCTGTTAGAGAGCGACCACCGGGTTGTATCTGGCACTTGGAAGGGTGTGTTTTATTAAGTATCCAGTTCTAGTTGTCATAAGGTTAAGGTACAACTCCAAGTTGTCCTGTTACCGAAGATCACAACTATTCAAATAGATTAACTTCCCTGCAGGGATGCACCACATTTCCCAACACGCTCGATCCCCTTTGTCCGGACACACTTTCCTGGGTCATGCCTGGCCTCGGAAGATCAACACGTCACAGCCCTACCTAGGCACAACAGAAAGGTCAGCACGCCGGTCTAAATCCTATGGCGCAGGGGTCTGGGCCCATCGCCCATTGCACACCTGCACGTTGCGAACGCGGCCGGTGAGCAGACCTAGCAACCTCCATTACAAAGTAAGTTGCGTTACGTGGTCCAACCCGGCGGGCGCCGCTCAGTCGCTGACGTCACGAAGGCTTCGGTTGATACCACGACGTCGAGTGCCCATAACTGTTCCCGCGTAGTTGGTTAGTGCCTATAGGCCAGTGGCCAGACTCAGATCAAATACCAAGATCTCGTTAAGCGTGTTAATTGAAGTATCCGCGAACACCGACCAGGGCTAGGCCCACCTCTCTCCTAGGTGGTCTCAACCTGCCCTGTCGCTCCGCCTCAAAGAAACAGTCGGGGGCCGTCGGGAACTCAGGCCCACCACTACCTGGATGGAGCCACCTGCCCCTTCAGCCCCCACATCAGAATCACTTGCGGGTACTCAACGAGCCGACCCGACTTTAGTCACCACCTGTATAGTATGTATATATGTATGTATTTACCCGTGATCAACACCCGATGTGATCATGACCCGATAGTATAGCATGGCAGACTGACAAGAATGCAGGGCCACTGATGATAATCTAGCATCCTATGCTAAGCATTTAGGATTGCAGGTAAGGTATTGATAGTTGTAGCAACAATGACAGGCTATGCATCAGAATAGGTTTAACGGAAAGCAGTAACATGCTACACTACTCTAATGCAAGTAGTAGAGAGAAGAGTAGGCGATATCTGGTGATCAAGGGGGGGGGCTTGCCTTGTTGCTCTGGCAAGAAAGAGGGGTCATCGTCGATGTAGTCGATCACAATGGTACCGACAGCGGCCTCGGGGTTTACCGGAAAGAAGTAGCGGAGGGGAACACAATAAATAACAGAGCAATCAAGCATCACAAAGCATAACATGGAAATACGTTGTGCTAGAGGTGACCTAACACAGTAGGAGGTGATACAGGCGAAGGGGGAAAACATTCGGGAAAGTATCCCATGTGTTTCGCGTTTTTGGACAGATGAATTGGAGGTGAAATGCTGCACGTTCCCTATGCTAGGGACATGTGGCGGGCGAACGGGCTGCGTATTCGGATTCGTCCCGTCATTCTAAGCAACTTTCATGTACAAAGTTTTTCCATCCGAGCTATGGTTTATTTTATATTAATTTTAAAAGATTTAAATCATTTTTAGGATTTATTTAATTAATTAAATTCAACATTATCCAGAACAGTGCACGGTGACGTCAGCATGGCGTCAGCATGACGTCATCAGTCAACAGGGGAGTTGACTGGTCAACCTGACCAGTGGGTCCCACTGGTTAGTGACACATTTTAATTAACCATATTAATTAACCTAATCATGATTAATTAGAGGTGGGCCCCACTGTCATTGACTACTTAATTAGCTAATTAAGTAATTAGGTTAACTAGGTAACTATGTTTAATTAGTTGTTTAGTTTAATTAATCAAAATTAATTAAGTAAATTAAATTCGTTAATTAATTAATTAATTATTTTAAATATTATTTATTTAATTCTTTTAATTAATTTTTTCATTTAATTAATTAATTAATTATTTAAAACGTTCTATGGGCGGGGGCCCCTGTCATACGCCCATAGGGGCTTTTAGCGGGTCGGGCGTTGCGGGCGAACAGGCACAGGGCGCCCGATGGGCGCGAGGGCCAGGCGCGGCGTCGCCCGAGCGGGAGCGCCAGCGAGCATGGCGGCTGCGGGGCCGGGCGGAGTGCGGCGAAGGAGGAAGCGGGGGCGAGGCATGGGATGGACGGAATGGGCTGCCGGCGGCAGCAGGCGCAGCGCAGCAGCAGCCCGGGTGGCGTGGCGAGGTGCAGAGGGCAGCAGCAGGGGAACCGGGGCGCGGCGGCGGCATCGGGGCGGCCACCCGCATGCGCATGGCTGCGCGGGGCGAGCAGGGTGCCGTCAGAGCACGCACGGAGGCGCGGGACGCGGCCGGCACGTGTGGTGGACGGCAGCAGCGGCATGGCGAGGCGGGCACATCGCTGGTGCAGAGGCCGTGAGGCGTGGGCATTGCGTAGGGAGCGCGCTGCCGTGGGGTGGAGGCCGTGGAAGGCGGGGCGTGGCGGCAACGGACGAGGCGAGCGCGAGGCGGCCACGGTGCCGCAACGAGCGCGGCTGCGGGGGCGGTCGGAGACGGGCATGTGGGCGTGAGTACGGCGACAGGGGAAGAGAGAGGTCGGGGGGCCTCACCATGGAGCTGTAAGGGACATGGCAGTTGGTCTCGGGGAGGAAGACGGAGACGACGACGGCGGCAAGCGACGTGGCCGACCGGTGAGCAGGAGGCCGGGGACGGGGCGGCGTCGGCGTGGTCCACGACGGCAGGGGCGGTTTGGGCGGCGAGGTGGTGCAGAGCACGGCGAGGAGGAGTCATGGACGAATCGGTCCGGCGTGGACGGGTCTGAGCGGCACCGCGGGGTGACGGTGACGGCGTCAAGCGCCCCGATCCCGATTTTGGATCGAGGAGGGGGCGGAGGGGGAGTGGGACGAGTGGGGTGGGCGTAGTGGGGTAGTGCGGTTAGGGTTTCGGGTGGAGTGGGGGATAAGGAGGAGTGGGGTGGGCCTTTTGGTTGGCCAAGAGGCCAACTGGGCCGGGGTCCAGCGGGGGAGGGGGTTTTCTCTTTTATTTTTGTTTTCTTTCCTTTTATATTTTGTTTATTCTCTGTTATTTTCTGTTTTAAATTTATATTTTAAATACATTAGTTGTACGTAAATAAGTATGTGCAAATATGCCACCACCACAATTAACTTGGCACGTAAAGTAAGTTAGTTTGTAATTGTTTATTATTTTAAAAGCATTTAAATAATTGTTCTCGATGTGTCTTATTCATTTCAGATTATTTAAACAATTTATAAAAGTGTGGTCTCTCCACCATAATTACCTATGCATTATTTGGCACAAACCAAACATTTTAGTTTTAATATTTGAAAACTTTAATTGTTTGACTTGATTTAGAATTTGAATTTTGAAACGGTTTTTTAACTAACCCAAGATAAACTATAGTGACAGAGGTGACGTGGCATCATTAACAAGGGATTACTGTAGCCTAATTATCTGGGCGTCACATCGGTATCGCTGCAATCTTCTCTCTTCCTCTCCGATTCTCCTATCGTCTACCTCCAACCAGCCTAACCTAACCATATGCCATGCCGCATCATGATGGTATGCCCTTAGACTTCCAATTTCCTAAGGAAGACACCCCGCCGAAGTCTCAAGAACATAAGGTGCTTTGTGACAAGCTTGAACCGGCCTTGCGGGAAGATGCCGCACCTGTCCCCGCTCCCGTTCCGGCTCCCGTCGCCCCGACTGCGCCATCATCCATCCCCATGGCATTGATGGGCTGGGAGCCGCACATTGTCGCCGAGCTTGAAGCCACGGGGTTCCACGAGGTCCCCGCCGACTTTCACGTGCCCGTGCACCTGCCAGCGCATGCGCCTATGCATGCACTAATGTGCGTGCCCGTGCCGTTGCCCATGCACACGAATGTCTCCGCCGCTCTGGCTTTGCCAGCGCCTGTCCCCGCGCGGGTGCCAGTGCCCCCTCAGCGGCATGGATGGCCGCCATCGACCGCTTCCTTGCACCAATGCCAGTCGCCTCCTCCCGCCAATTGACTCGCTCCTGGAGACCGAAGTCCAGAACATTGTGGCCTTTCTTGAAGCTAGGGCCAACTTCCAGGAGTATGCCAACAACGACGCAAGACGTCGCCGTCGCCGTCGGCCAGTGGCCTAACGACACACAGAGCACGGCAGAGGAGCCGCTTCCCACCGCAAGACGCCCCCGCCGCCGCCACGTAATCTAAATTTGCCATGAAAAACGTTCGGATTGCCATGCTTAAAATCCAAACATTTATCATTTTCGTTTATTTTAGATCGATCGTCGTATGAATGTAAAGTCGGAGTCAGACTGAAAGAAATCTATGGTTTGATCGATTGAATGATCTGCCAGAGCCGTATCAAATTAAATATAAAACATCATCAAGCCACATGTATTCCTTCTCATCCAATGACCTAGATTGCTTCAATGTCGAGCACTCAACACGTTTAGCGTGCAGTTAATTTCATGCCAGAAATAGTGCTAATTACATAATAACACGCAAATAATATCCTACTTAATATCCGCATGCACTTAGTATACTTCCAAATTAACGTGCATTGCACGTACACATTGACTAGTACTACTAGTACGTGAAACTGGTGCCGTAACTTGTGAACGCGTCCAGATATTGTCAATGGCAACATCGCCCACGAGTTCTTTGTGTTTGCCCATGCGTCTAAACACAGAAGGGGAGGAGAGAGAGAGCACACATGGAACCCACCAGTAAGTGAAGGCAAATAGTACTATGTGCTAATGAGCTGGTCTCATTAATGTACTAAAAATAATATTACATGTTATCCATTAAATAGGCTGTGGTAATATAAAAACATTATATGAACAAAAGGGGGTACAACAAACATTGCCATTCTAGGTATGTTGTCTATTGACATGCGGCTTCAAGGCCCTGGTCGCATGTTCGATCCTCGTCCTCTATTTTTTTAATTTGTATATGGGTCCAATTTTTTTTCATGATAGGTGGGCCCCTCGGTGTGTAGTTTGTAGCACTTTAATTTGTGGGTCGAAATTAGTTCCATTCCAGGTGGACTATCGGTGTGTAGTTTTGTAGCTTATTTGTAATAATTAAAGAGAACAACATAATTTTTTGCAATGATACCATGGTGCGACGTTGAAGGAGAGAAAGGATGTGCGCGAGAGTGATGACCGAGCAAGAGGGAAATCAGTTGGGGGAGGTGCGGGGGTTGCAACGGTGTTCAGAGTAGTTGTGGGACGAATGCTACGAAAATATAATAAAAACCCACCATAATAAATGCCTACACAAATTAATCCAAGGTTGGAGTCCCCCTCACAACGTAAATAGCTCCGGCTTTGCGAGGGATGGAGAGGTAGCTTCAATGTGTGGAAGATACGGTGTGAGAAAGCGAGGTCAATTGAGAGACATATAGATAGAGAGACAAAGTGACTGTGGTCCAACATTCGTTAAAAAGATATATATGCTCTAGAGAGATATTATCGGATTGAGCTTTTGGGAAGGGTGAGGGTTGTAAGATAGAGCTTGAGAGATGATCCAGCCATAGACATGTAGATATATTTTGTGCATTGGAGGAAGCAAGGTCAATCGATTACATATATAAAGGGAGAGAGATTGAGCGAGTGTGTGTCATCGTGCGATCTAAAGAGTGAGATGGGTTGGAGAGAGTGACCTAGACAGACAATGTGCATGAGAGAGTATATACCATATGAATATGTCGATTTGGGCTCAAACGTGGAGATATATCGTTTGTGCCCGAGAAAGAGTGAGGTCAATCGAGACATACAAATAGAGAGAGAGAGAGAGAGAGCGTAGCTCGCCATGAGGTCAAATGAGTGGGCGGCTTGGATGGACTAACCTAGATAGACAATCTGCGTGAGAGAGTATAGAGTGTGTCGATCGAGGCCCGAACAGGGAGATATATCATTTGTGTGTGAAACAAAACGAGGTTAATTGAGACTCAGATAAAGAGAGCGAGATTGAACGAGTGTGGCCCGCCGTGCGGAAGTAAGAGTGAGACAGTCTCGAGGTAGTGAACTAGATAGACAACATGCGTGCATGGACACGAGAGGTTGGGGGCCTAGATGGGCAATGCATGTATCTAGCGAGAGAGGGTGGGAGGGAGGGAGAGAGAGAGAGGGAGAGCTCGATATGGAGTGCAATGGCAGGTGTGTGAGGTAAATACATTTGGTAACAGAGTGGAAAAAAGGGGGTTGTGCAGTTGAGAGAGTTAGAGATCAAAACATGAAGAGAAAGAATGAACGTGTGTCGGAAACCGATAGCCTCCTAAGGTGATTAGGATAGGAAGATTGACCGATACAAGAAGTATGTAGCGTGTGTGCCGGGGGGGGGGGGGGGTGGGTGGGTGGGGCTAAAAACAACATTTGAATGTAGATAGTACGAGACTTAATATTGATGATTCAGTTCCATGTACATTGTAAGATTTGAACTAAGGACCATGCATATGGGTAATTATTTCCAATTTGTGTCGTATTAGGTTTTGAAAAGTTGACATTGACTCGATTGTTGTGCTATTTTGTAGGTCATATGTTTGAATCCATCCAAAGTTTTCTCACTACCATGGTGTTCATCATATACATATGAATTTGTATTAAAAAAGTAGCATGGATACCGTGAAATGCGAAATCCACGTTACAATTGGAGATTGCTATGTGACACACACACTCTAATTCAAATAACAAATTATGTGACACACACTCTAATCCATGTTAGCGTGGATACCATTTCGATTTTTTTTCAAATAACTCCTCATTAATTAATTTATAGTATCTCGTTTCAAATGACTAATTATTTGCAAGGAAAACACGGGCATGGTAATACATACAGATTTGTTTCCAAATGAAAGAAGATTCGTTTGCATTCTCAAATGTAGGCGCACCAGGCAGACCAGGGTCGTGTCGTGGTGGTAGCCTATGTCGTACGCATGCTTAGCACCCATCCACCCACCCCCTCCCTCCCTCCCCCATTCCTCCAAAAAAAAGAATGATGACAAAATAAGTTCGCGCTTCCATGTTTCGAATTGAAATATCTGGCGGCCCCAATTCCAGCCCTGCAAAATCTCCCTTCTCCACCGCCCCCTTCCGCGCCCAGATTGCTCAAATCCCTAATTCGCCGCCAACCCAATAAAAGTTTGAATCACCCCTTGTCTCATCTCTTTCCCCACCTCTGTGCTAGACAACGACGAAGACGACGGTCGCGCTTCACTACCGCACCGGAGCTACCTCATCTATGCCCTCGTCCACCGCACCGGGTGGTCCACCGACAACATCGGCCGCCGCAATCGACATGCCTCACAGACACTGACTTCTACCGCATCAGGTGCGCTTCGCCGACGTAGTCTCCCACCTCACTGGGGCTACTTCACCAAGCACATCGTTGCACCTCCCCCCCGAGGCTGTTGGGCCTTGACCAACTGTCTCGTCCATCGCATCATAGCGCTCCGCTTCCACTCAAGATCTGCATTCGTGCATAGACAACCAACATCCGCGCATCACCCTCAATGGCTCTGAAGTGGCCCACACTCTAGCTAGGTGAGTATGCCCAAACGCTGGCCCAAACTAGGTATCCACACATCACTCCCTTGTGCACTGTTCCAACGATGTTTGGATATCCTTTCACTGCTCTCTTAGCTTACACGCCTATGCAACTCTGACTTTAACTCTTGTTTATTCTGGAGATATCATCTAAAACAAGAAAAACCATTTTTAGCGAAGCATGATGGCGCTACGGGATCTGGTACACATCCTGCACAGCCGTATAACCTTGTAAGTATCTGTCCTCCGGTACAACAGCAAGGTCGATTCCTCTTATTTGATCAACCATTTGCCGTGTAGAAAATCCAGAGGGGGATGCAAGGAGCACAAGGCCGGCACATCCAAGCAAGTGGTAACATGGACTTGTACATGGAACATATTGTCACATCCCTAGTTCTGGCCTGACCTATGCTTGCTTCCATGTGTGCATCATGTTTAAAGTTCATGAAATTTGAAATGGGGATGACCAAGCCCTAGCACCAAAGCAATGCAAATAGGTTCAACTTCAAAATATTTTCAAAGAACCCAAATTGGTTTGCAAAAATGTTCATGATTAATGGAAAAGGGTGAAAACCATATCCAGAGATGATGGATATTTTTCCAAGACATTTTTGGATTTTTGAATAAACCATATTGTATTTGAATTGGGGCATTTAAATACTGTTAATATTTTTAAATGCTCCAACAATTCTGAAAATAGTTGAGGGCCTCTGTAATAATTCAGTTAATGCCCACAATTATTTTCAGGATTTATTAAAATGATTTGGTTTATAAACTAAGTCAAAACAGAGCAGATAAATAGAAAAACAGAGATAAAAGAGAGAAGCCCATCCACTTACCTGGCGCTCACCTGCAGCAGAGCCGGCCCAGCTTCCGTTCCGGCCCAGCCCACCGCCGCCTCCCCCCCTGTCGTCTTCCTCCTCGCCAGAAGGACAGAGGCGTGTCGCCCCCGCGCGCGCTTGCCCCTGGCCACCTCCTGCTTCCTCCCCGAGCCCTCTAGCGACGCCATGGAGACGCCCTCGACCCCCTCGACCGCTATCCCTTCTCTCTGCTCGCTCTAGCTCTCTCCCTCCCTCGATTTGGAGCACCACCGAGAGCCACCGGAGGGCGCCGCCGTCGCATCCATAGCCACCGGCCACCCCTCGCCCTTCCGCTGAGCTCAGGAGCTCCGCCTCGACCCCCTCTTCCTCCCCACCGAGCCAAGCCCCTCGGGAAGCTCTGCATCGCCTCCACGCCATCGTCTTTGTCCTCGACCGCCGCCGATGGTCGCCGTCGATTCGCCGCCGTTCGTGCTTCCCCGAGCTCGCTGACCCTCCCTGCATGATCCCCGTGAGCCCCTGCTTCGTTTCCCCCTAACCCCATGTCCGATTTCAAGCTCTAGCCGCCCCCTCTACTGGAGCCGAGACGCTCCGCCGCACGGGCTCGTCGCCGGCGAAGCCCCGGTGACCTTTTGGTCCCACGCCTGCGTCCGTTGCACTCACAACGTCCCGTAGAGTAAAACTAGCACGGCAACCGTCTCATTTGCACACCGCAGCGCCGGTCCCGCGAACCCCCGAGCTCCGGCCGCCGCCCGGCTCGACGCCGTCGTCATTCCCGGCCACCCTAGCTCCAACCACCATCATCGTTGGATGCGCCACACCGCCAGCTACCCGTAGCACCCAGCCGTTCGCCCCGCCGTGCCCCACAGCACCATTCCCAACTTCGCCGAACTCCGGCCGCCGCTTTGGAGCTCGCCGTCGTCAGCTCTAGCCTCCCCACGACCCAGCACCCGCACCGTTCGACGCGCGGGAGCAAGGGCTCTCCAACGAGCCCAAGCACGGCCTCGCCCGTGCCCTGTAGCGTGTTTCCGACGGCCGCCACCGTCCCGGGCCTCGCCGGCGTCGAGTCGCCGGCGGGATTGACCCTACTGACCAGGGGTTTGACCCCGTTAACTACTGACCATGTGGGCCCAGTTTGACCCCTTGGGTCAATGACAGGTGGGGCCCAGCTCTGTTAGTTAATTAGGATTAGTACTAATTGAATTAGTTAAACTAATTACCCCTGCTGACACTGACAGTGGGCCCCGTGGCTATTAATTTGATTAGTTAGAATTAATTAACTCTGTTAGTCACCTGAGTCACTGACCAGTGGGCCCCACTGGTCAGGTTTGACCCGGACCAGCCCCTGTTGACCTGCTGACGTCATGCCAACGTCATGCTGACGCAGTAAATGTTTTCTGGAGTTTTAAATAAATCAGAAATGATTTATTTAATTTCAGAAAATAGCTAAACTTCTAAAATTCATAGAAATTCAACCGTAGCTCAGAATTAAATAATTTATATATGAAAAATGATCAGAAAAATCCAATCTATCCATCTGTACCATTTTCATGCATGTTAGAACAACTTATGACCACTGTTTAGGACAATTCAATTAAATGGCATTTAAATAACAACATGTGGAGTTTGAATTTGAATCTTGGATTCAAACCAACTTCATTTAATCTGGTTTAGTTGCATCAGCACAAATCACATCATATTGCCATGTCACCTTCATGCATCATATTGTCGCATTGCATTGATTGTGTTCTTCCTTGTTTGCCGGTAATTGTCCCCTCTCGATAGACGTGTACCGGCGATATGATCGATGACACCGATGAAGAGCTATATTATCTTCAGAAGTGCCAGGCAAGCAAAACCCCCTTGTTCATTCCGATAAAATCCCACTCTCCCGCTCCTGCTCTCTTTTACTGCATTAGGACAACAACGACATATTTGTTACTTGCTGCGGTAGCTGAACCCCTTTATCCTTTGCATGACCTGTCATTGCCACAGTAAATAGATGAAACCCACTAGCATGAGTAGGAGTTGTTTGAGCCCTGATGTGCCTACTCATTCATGCTTGTTTGTCATGCCTGCTACTGCTTAGAGTTGAGTCAGGTCTGATTCATCGGGGATGAATCAGAGGTGTGTGAACATGTCCTACTGTGTGTGAGCTAAGTGTGTGAACACGATTTGGTAAAGGTAGCGGTGAGAGGCCATGTAGGAGTACATGGTGGGTTGTCTCATTGCAGCCGTCCTCGGGAACTGAGTTCTGTGTTTGTGATCCATGAATAGTTACTACCACGCATTGGAATGCTTAAGTGCCCCTCTCGGCTTCTTAATCACCCTTGTTCTCTGTCTAGGAGTTGCAACTAGTTTCTGGTGTTTGTAGGTAGTGTTAGTAGTCTACCAAGTGGCACCCGGTACAGGTGGGCTTGGGACAGACTAGGCACAGTGGCCCGGTGTACCAAGTGGCACCCGGATGGTGGGCTTGGGAACCCTGCTCACATCGTTTGGGGCCGTGAGCGACACCCCGGCCGGATCTCCTTGCGGATGGAACCCGAATAGGCGATAAACCTGGACGAGAGACTTGAGTGTTTAGGTAGGCCGTGGCCAACTCCCTCGCCCGGCTTCCGCTTGAAGGTTGCCGAGGTACATGACGTGTACAGGGCGATAAGTGGCGAGAGCGTGTGTGAAGAAGTACACCCCTGCAGGGTTATCATTATCTATTCGAATAGCCGGATTCCTCGGATATGGAAACTTGGACCCCTTGCATAGTTCATAGACAAGTGAAAGTGGATACTCTAAAATACACAAGATAAGCGTGAGTGCTATGGATGGCGTTCTCGTAGGGAGACGGGAGCGGATCCATAGTGGTGTATTGATATGGTGAATATGTGGACTCGTGTGCGCCACCTCAAGAGTTACTTGCAGTCGTAGTTCAGGTTAGCCACCAAGTCAAGCTGGCTTGCTGCAGTTAAACCCCACCATCCTCTCTGTTGATAATGATGCATATGTAGATAGTTCTGATGTAAGTCTTGCTGGGTACATTTGTACTCACGTTTGCCTATTTTATGTTTTTGCAGAGAGACTTCAGTCTCACTAGTAGTTCCACGTGGACTTCGACGTTTAGCTTGTTACCTCAGCTACGATCTTGTGCCCTCGGCAGGATCTGGTAGATAGTCAGGCTTCTCAGCCTTTTTCATTTATAGTTGTCTGTACTCAGACATGTTAAGCTTCCGCATGTGCTTTGACTTGTATGCTCTGATTGTTGGATCATGAGACCCATGTTTGTAATATCTCGCTCCTCGGAGCCTATTGAATATAATACTTGAGTCGTAGAGTCATGTTGTGATGCCATGTTGTATTTGCACATATCGAGCATATTGTGTGTATGTTATTGAAATGCTTGGTATGTGTGGGATCTGACTATCTAGTTGTTTATCCTTAGTAGCCTCTCTTACCGGGAAATGTCTCCTAGTGTTTCCACCGAGCCATGGTAGCTTGCTACTGCTCCGGAACACTTAGGCTAGCCGGCATGTGTCCTTCTTCGTTCCTGTGTCTGTCCCTTCGGGGAAATGTCACGCATTGAGTACCGGAGCCCTGTTAGCCCGCTACAGCCCGGTTTACCGGAGTCCTGCTAGCCCAGTGCTACAGCCCGGACCCACTTGCTGATGACCGACACGTTCGATGCTGGGTCATGGATGCCTGTCCCTGTAAGTTTGTGCCACTTTGGGTTTACGGCTACCCATGTCAGCCCGGGCTCCTTATCATATGGATGCTAGCGACACTATCATATACGTGTGCCAAAAGGCGCAAACGGTCCCGGGCAAAGGTAAGGCGACACCCGTGGGAATACCGTGCGTGAGGCCGCAAAGTGATATGAGGTGTTACATGCTAGATCGATGTGGCATTGAGTCGGGGTCCTGACACATACCAAGCGCAAGTAGAGCTGTATGCGTGAGGCCGCAAAGTGATATGAGGTGTTACATGCTAGATCGATGTGGCATTGAGTCGGGGTCCTGACACATACCAAGCGCAAGTAGAGCTGTAGTGAGCTCGTACAATGAGCTAGCATAAGTCCCTGTATTTCATTTAATTCGTACTGGCCCGCGTGTATGATTTGTGTGCAATGGTGGATCCACGTGTAACATCCCAAATTTTCAATTTGGAATGTTATACACTAGATCATCTTTGCATATCATATTTTATTGCATTTTGGTTGATCCTACAAATTTCACGCAACACAAGGACCCTCGGAGAGAGTTGGGGATTTCGTTATTTTCATATTTGAGTTTTCTCAAATTTTGAAAATAGGATCATTTGATTTTATTTATTTTATCTTCAATTATTTCTAGTACAAAAATATGAGAGAGGGAATAAAATGACTTTCCCAAAATAAAGAAATATTGAGGATTTAATAAAAAAATCAAATAAGATTTTATTTTGGTTTTATTTGCTATTTTATTTGAATTTAGGAAAAATGCGTGTTTTTCAAAATTACATTTAGGCCACAAATAAATGTTCATTCTGTGCGGCTTGATTTTAGAAGCCGGGGAAAATTTATTTCAGGATTTTTGGAGTCCGTTTAGTATTCCTTTTGCTTTTTTCTGAGCGTAATTATTTTAAAAAAAGTCCAAACCGAATTTGGGCCGTAACTGGCCAGGACTCTGCCTGGCCAGGCCTTCAAATAGCGCCGCCGAGGCCCGAGGCCAGCCCAGCCGCGCCCCGCCCCCGAAACCCTAACCCTAGGCCGCCGCCGCCCCGCGCCGCCCGCCGCCTCGCCGCGCTGCCGCTCGCGTCGCCCGCCGCCTCGCTGCCGCCGCCGGACCGCCACCGCGCCGCCTCGCCGGACCGCCGGATCCGCCGCCGCCGGAGGTAGTTTTTTTTGCCGCCGGTTTTTTTATAAAACCGTTCGGTTTTCTGTCGGTTTTGTTCGGTTTTTTTAGTTTCGTTTTTTTGAATAGATCAGTTTTCTCCGGTTTATTTATATAGCGAGCGTTCGTCTGTTCGTTCATTTTAACAAACGATCGTCGTTTTTCTTTTTCTCGGTTTAAATCCGCGATTTTTCTGATCGCGATTCCTGATCCGGTTTTCCTTTTAGTCTAACTTTTCGCTCGTTCATCGGAATCAGGTGATTCAAGAGCCTGGAGTTTCATCTCGAAACCCTCTTTCCGTTTAACCAACTCAAACAAGTTTTTGCCACTGTAAAAATTGCCCTAGATCCAGAATAGTAAACATAGCTTGTTTTTTTTGTTGTTTGTCTTTCGTTGCTTCGTTCGATTTGATTCTTTTTTGCCAACCGGAGTTCTTAAGTTGAACTTTCTGGTTAGATCTTTTATTCGAGTTTTACATGTGCATTAGTTGAGTACTTATTGTATGCTTGTTTGTTTGCGATAGAGTACCCGGAGTGTGCCGCTTGTTACTTCGAATCGCTAAGTTTTGCGGATCATCAGCAAGGCAAGTAACATTATGATCATACTTCCAATTACCCAGTTTTTATTGCATTAGATCAATCCTCACACATTGCATGATTAGGATCTAATTAAATTTTGGGTTTGAGAAGTAGTTGAGGTAGTACCTATTACCTATTATTATCAAACCTTTGGGAGTTACTTCTATGTTTGCTTATTGTGCCATGCTATGTAGTAGACGTTGATTGGGTGAGTATCCATGATAGATGTGAGATTCTTAAATTAATGGTTTATCTAAGGTGGCAACTTAAATACACATCTGGGTGGATTGAGGCACCTGGATATTCCAGCGATTGCCAGTTTTTTATGGACCACCACCCAGGCTCAAAGGGATCATGAGATTTATTCATGCTAGAAACTTCCGTGTGCAGCCACAAGCTACTATGGGCTCTAGCATAGTTGATTAAGTTGTGCGAACTCTTACAGTGGTAGACTAGCATATGTAGGGGAAAGTAGGTGTAATGGTCTACCCGATCGTAAGGTGTTAGCGCTTCTGAAAGACTATGTCTCGATCATCCATTTCTCAAACACCATGTAGTGCGAGAAATCAAACGGAGGCGATCGAGTCTTGTGGGGAAAAGTGCGCAAACCTCTGCAGAGTTTATAAACTAATCATGGTTAGCTGTGTCCCCGGTTATGGACATCTTGAGTATCTAGTACTTCGATTATCATGTGAATCTCATCATGTTACTCTAAAATTAATTTTGTTGGGTTTTGTTTAATGATGATGCTTAATTGGGATTGAGAATGCTATCAACCATTCTGAATGTTTAACAACTACCATGATAGTTAAATAAAATTTATTCCTTTGCAGTAGGGAAAAATTGGCTTTACGCAAAACTGTAACCATAGAGCTTTCCACCAGCCAAATATGCATATAGAATAGCCTATTTCATCCCATTACTCTCTATGTGTTATTTTCCCAGCATATTCCATGTGCTGACCCATTTCGGGCTGCAATGTTAATGTTGCAGACTTTTCAGACGATGATTAAGGTGCTTTTAGGTCGTGGTTCTATACTCGGTGATGCCGTTCAAGTTGATGGACTCACTTATCTTCCAAGCCTTCCGCTGTTATCGTTATTAGATGGCCTTAAGCCATATTTATTGTAATAAGTTCTTTTTTCAGACACTCGATGTAATAAGTGTGTGATTGCTACTCTGTTATAAATCCTTCAAGTACTGTGTGGTGTCAGCATTACTGATCCAGGGATGACACCTGAGCACAGAGATTGGACCGTTTGAGGTCTGGTCGCTACAAGATGGTATCAGAGCACACACTGACTGTAGGACACGACCACTAAGCTAAAAGACCTAGATCACTACTCACTCTCTTCTCTTTATGACTTCTCATCTTTTCTAATCTTTTAGTATGGCGGATGCAAGGAACAAGTTCACGCAACCAGATGAAAATACACCCTTTGGACGTCACTTGAAGGAAGTCACTAGATACCTGAACATAGGAGTACCAAGCTTCACCGGAACCTATAACGCCACTTTACCGGAAGAAGAGCCCTGGATGATTCAAGATCAGGTTCCAGGAAGGACGTTCATGCCAGTCACTGAGCCCATAGAGTTTTCTTTTGATGCACCAACTTGGGATCTAGGAAGGAGCATGGCAGCTCACATCGCCATGGGACGCATTGGAGAAGTCTACCGCAATGATCTCAAGGATACTATCTACCAGATTTGTGGGCCCCGAGATGAGCACTGGGAGATGATCAGCACTAGGAAGGATAGATCAATTGTAGCTTTTATCCAGGAGTTAAACCAGCACATTCGACGTCAGGAGAACCAGATGTGCGCCGACATGATAGATCTGAAGAAGGCGACGACAAGAATCAAGGAACTGGAGGAAGAACTCAAGGCTACACGTGAACATTTTGAAAAGGAAATCAAAGTACTAGTGGACAAGAATGCCGATGAGGGAGTCCTGGATTAGGGGGTGTTCGGGTAGCCGGACTATACCTTCAGCCGGACTCCAGGACTATGAAGATACAAGATTGAAGACTTCGTCCCGTGTCCGGATGGGACTTTCCTTGGCGTGGAAGGCAAGCTTGGCGATGCGGATATTCAAGATCTCCTACCATTGTAACCGACTCTGTGTAACCCTAACCCTATCCGGTGTCTATATAAACCGGAGGGTTGTAGTCCATAGGACATCAACTCCATATACAACAATCATACCATAGGCTAGCTTCTAGGGTTTAGCCTCCTTGATCTCGTGGTAGATCTACTCTTGTACTACCCATATCATCAATATTAATCAAGCAGGAGTAGGGTATTACCTCCATCGAGAGGGCCCGAACCTGGGTAAAAACATCGTGTCCCTTGTCTCCTGTTACCATCCGGCCTTGAGGCACAGTTCGGGACCCCCTACCCGAGATCCGCCGGTTTTGACACTGACATTGGTGCTTTCATTGAGAGTTCCTCTATGCCGTCGCAATCAGGAAGGATGCCTCCTCCCGTCTTTAAAGACGGTGCCGTTGCTAAGGGAGCCTTGGCTGTCGGCCAAACTCTCCGGCTGGGTGGTTTCCTCATGACCGCCTGTTCGGTTGTTGCGCCGACGATGACCTCTCGGGTCATCAAAAGCAACCTACACGTCAGCTCGGAGCTCGTCGAGCAGCTGGATCCAATGGATCTCTCTTCCATAAACGAGCTCTTGGATCGCATCGCTGCCCTGGGGGTCGCTACGGATTACGACCAGGTTGGGCTTAAACCCGATCTAAGAGAAATTAACTCTCCCCAAGTCACCCACCATGTTGCCGTGGTAGAGGCGCAGTACGGCGACCCTTCATCTATTTTAAGGACTAGCTACGTCCGAATCCCCGACCCCTCCAAGCCGGATACCCGTGGAGGGGAGGATGTAACTCAAGACCTGAGCTTAGGATCAGGCAACGGGCTAGATTCATTCGACAACATCCAAGAATCCGAACTTCAGAGTTCGGAAACTCTTCGGCCTCCGAATCTTGGATTGGGTGAGGTTTCAGATTCAACGACACCCACCCACCCGAACATAAGCGATCTCTGCCAAATCAGGCAGAGGCCCGAGGAAACAGTACATCATTACTGGGCCAGATTCCTCCTGGTTATGAACAGGATAAAGGATTGCTGCGAGGGAGATGCAATCTCAATTTTCTGCAGTAATTGCACGGACGAGGGAATCCTTAACGCCGTAAGTTGCCGTGATATTACACGCTTCGCTGACTTGGCGTCCATAGTACAAAAATACTGTGCGATGGAAAGCGCCTGGAAAACCGAAATAAAATTTTGGGATAATCCGTCCTTGAATAGTAATCCCGTCCGAACTAAGAGGGTGCATCATCATAGGACACCCGGGATAAACACCAAAAAGCCAAAACCCTCTACAGGGCATGGGACCGTACTGGAAAGGTGGCTTGATGGACCCTGTAGAATTCACAGTACAGAGGACGCCCCACCAACTCACAGCCTTAGAGCATGTTGGATACTCTGGCAGGTGGCCAAAATTGGCGAGGACCTCTTAATTCTGGAGGCCGCAGAAAGCCAGCCCGAGGACACCAGTACCGTTCTCACAGTCTTCGAGACTTTCGCATCAAACAATATGCGAAAAAGAACACTCCGCAGCCTCGCCGAAGTCTATCAAGTTACAACAATAAATCCATGGAGCGACACTGCTATTACCTTCAACGCAAGTGATGAACCTAGATTCCGAACAGCCCGAGCACCAGCCGCATTGGTCCTCAGTCCCATAGTGGACGGCTTTCGCCGCACCAAGGTGCTCATGGATGGAGGCAGCGGACTGAACCTCATTTATGAGGAAACCCTTCAAAAAATGGAAATAGACTGGAACTGCATCGAGCGAAGCAGCACAACCTTTAGAGGAATAATCCCCAGTCGGGAAGCGCGCTGCACAGGAAAAATCACACTAGATGTGGTGTTCGGCACGCCAGATAATTACAGGTCCGAAGAAGTCACGTTTCAGGTGGCCCCGTTCAAAATCGGATATCACGCTTTACTAGGGCGGGAAGCATTCACAATCTTCCAAGCAATACCCCATTACGGGTACATGAAGCTTAAGATGCCCGGGCGGAACGGAATTATCACTCTAGCTAGTGATCCGGACATAGCACTCCGCGCCGAAAACAAGACGGCCGCATTAGCCCTTGAGGCACTATTCGAAGCCTTAGCGGCCGAGGAACTGACTGCGCTGCGCTCCACGGTTAACAGGAATGATGTGATACTCGACAAGAGATCCAAATCCACATCCTTCAAGCCAGCTGACGAAATAGTCAAATTCCAGGTCCATCCAACGGACCCCAATAAAACAGCTTCCATCGGGGCACGACTGAACCCTGATATAGACGCCGCACTGCGAGAGTTCCTACGAGAGAACTGGGACATTTTCGCCTGGCACCCTTCAGACATGCCAGGGATCCCACGCAGGCTGGCCGAACACAGCTTAAATATCCTAAAAGGATTCAAACCTGTCAAACAAGCCCTTCGGCGTTTTTCCGAACCCAAGAGACAGGCTATGGGAGAGGAGCTAGCCAAGCTATTGGAGGCCAGATTCATTAGAGACATAAAACATCCGGACTGGCTAGCAAACCTGGTGATGGTACCAAAGAAGGACAAATCCTGGCGCCTGTGTGTCGATTTTAAAGACCTTAACAAGGCTTACCCAAAGGATCCCTTCCCCCTCCCCCATATCGATCAAATTATCGATGCCATCGCAGGACATGATTCGTTGTGTTTCCTCGACGCATACTCCGGTTACCATCAAATCAAGATGGCAGAATCAGACCAAGCCGCAACAGCATTCATCACACCATACGGCCCATTCTGCTACAACACAATGCCCTTCGGGCTGAAAAATGCCGGCGCAACATATCAGCGCATGATCCAGACTTGTCTGGCAAACCAGATCGGCAAAACAGTGGAGGCGTATGTGGATGATGTGGTCGTCAAATCAAGACATGTTGAATCTCTAGTAGACGACTTGAGGCTTACATTCGATAACCTCCGAAAATATGACATCAAGCTCAACCCCAAAAAATGCGTCTTCGGCATCCCAGCCGGAAAGCTCTTGGGCTTCATTGTATCTGGTAGAGGAATTGAAGCAAATCCAGCAAGATCCGAGCTTTGTCACAATTGGATATCCCAAAGGACCTCAAACAAATACAAAAATTAACCGGATGCGTGGCGGCTTTAAGCCGCTTCATCTCCCGCTTGAGAAAAGGCACTACCCCTCTATCGCCTCCTTCGGCGCACCGAACACTTCGAGTGGACGGCTGCCGCCACGGCCGGACTTGATGAAATAAAAGCCATATTGGCAACAAACCCAGTCCTGGCCGCGCTGAACACCGGTGAACCAATGTTATTATACATTGCAGCAACACATCAAGTTGTCAGCGCAGTGCTCGTTGTCGAGCGGGAAACGGATGGACACAAATTCCCCCTTCAAAGGCCGGTCTACTACGTGTCCACTGTCCTCACTCCATGCAAATCATGGTACCCTCATTACCAAAAGATTGCATACGTGGTATTCATGGCATCCCGGAAGCTACGACACTACTTTCAAGAGTGTTCCATAACAGTAGCCTCGGAAGTACCACTCAATGATATTATCAACAACCGCGATGCAACGGGCCGGATTGCAAAATGGGCCATCGAGCTTCTCCCGTTCGATATAACCTATAAGCCACGGCGAGCTATTAAATCGCAAGTTTTGGCCGACTTCGTCGCAGAATGGACAGAGGCCGAGCTCCCTAAAGAGTACGACACATATTCAAACTGGATTATGCATTTCGACGGCTCCAAAATGTTGGCCGGACTGGGGGCTGGCGTCGTCCTGACGTCCCCCATAGGAGACACAGTCCAATATGTGCTCCAGATCATGTACACGGATTCCAACAATGCAGCCGAATATGAGGCCCTCCTACATGGTCTCCGGATAGCAGTATCCATGGGTATCCAGCGCCTAGAGGTACGCGGGGATTCAAACCTCACAATATCCCAAATAAATGGAGACTTCGATGCCAAGGACCCAAAAATGGCAGCTTACCGCAACACCGTCCTAAAAATGTCAGCTCGGTTCGAAGGGCTGGAGTTTCACCATATAGCCCGAGAAAACAATCAAGCAGCAGACGTCCTGGCACGCATCGGAGCAAAACACGATGCAGTCCCCCACAACATCTTTTTGGAAAGATTGTTCAAGCCATCCGTAGCATGGGAGGGGGAACCCGCAAATAATAGCCTGGACCCAGCCGCACCACTCGACGCCGAACAATCTGACATAATTGGAGGCTCTGCCAATGAAATTACACCTTCAACCCACGTAATAATGGCGGTTATCGCCCCATGGACAGAACCATTCCTAGCCTACCTTACTAGGAAGGAACTCCCGGAGGACCAAAACGAGGCCCGTTGCATAGTGCGGCGATCTAAAGCCTATAGAGTCCATGAAGGAGAGCTTTATAAGAAAAGCACTACTGGAGTCCTTCAAAGGTGCATCTCCGAAGAGGAAGGGCGGAACCTTCTGGCTAAAATTCATGCTGGACTCGGTGGTCACCACGCCGCTGCTCGGTCCCTTGTTAGCAAGGCTTTCCGTACAGGCTTTTATTGGCCGACGGCCCGGGCAGACGCTCAGGACCTAGTCCAACGATGCATTGGTTGCCAACTTTTTGCCAACCAAAGCCATATGCCACCCACCGCACTCCAAACTATACCCATCACCTGGCCTTTTGCGGTCTAGGGGCTTGACATGGTCGGACCCCTTAAAGGTGGGACCCATAGGAAAAAATACTTACTGGTCATGGTGGATAAGTTTACCAAATGGATAGAAGCCAAGCCTGTTAAAACGGCCGAATCCGGACCTGTGATAGACTTCATATCCAGGGTTGTACACCGTTATGGTGTCCCCCACAGCATCATAACCGATAACGGTACAAACTTTACCGCCGACAAGGTAAAACTCTGGTGCAAAAACATGGGCATCAATCTCGATTATGCTTTCGTCTATCACCCACAAACCAACGGCTAGGTCGAACGTGCAAATGGTCTTATCATGAGCGGCATTAAACCCAGACTGGTGCGGTACCTCAAGGAATCTAACACGCACTGGGTAGAGGAGCTCGACTCCGTGCTATGGGGGCTGCGGACCACGCCAAATCGCACCACCGGATACACACCATTTTTTATGGTGTACGGCGCAGAGGCAGTCTTGCCCTGCGACATAATTCATGACTCACCTAGAGTGCGCATGTACGAAGAAAGAGAAGCCGAGCTCGATCGGTAGGACAACTTGGACGCCTTGGAAGAGGAGCGTGACGTGGCAAAAGCCCGTTCCACATTTTATCAACAGCAGGCCCGAAGATATCAAAGCAGAGAAGTACGGGCCAAAAATTACAATGTTGGCGAACTAGTTCTACGCCTGCCGGATAAGAAAAAGGACAAACTCAAGCCCAAGTGGAAAGGTCCATTCATAATCGACCAAGTCCTGACTGGTGGGGCGTACCGTCTGCGAGATGCATCGGATAACCGACTCAAGCCGAACCCGTGGAACACCACCCGTCTCCGAAGATTCTATCCTAGCGCCGGACTCTGTGTTCGTCTCCTTCCTCTGTCCATTTTTTGCATTTTTCTGTCTTACATTTATCTCCTTCCCCTCTTTTCTTTTATAGCCCTTAAAGGCTCATCTAGTGACGCGCCACTCGCGCTCATTAAACCTGGGGGCTTCTTTAACAGAACCTTATTTATACGGGCTTCACGCCCAACACATGCGTCAAACTTCTGCATGTACCTTTTTCTTCACCATTATATGCATCGATATGACTTAAGTTTTGGCCAAGCTAGGTTGCCTGGCTCCTGTGCTTACCCCTACATTCCTGATTGTACGGCTAGGTGGTAAAGGGAGCACCTCTGCGATTGTTACTGCCGGGTCAGCCGGATGTGTACCTCAGACTGGGTGAAGCCGAAAGCTAGCGTTCTTAAGGGAATATTCGGTCGGTGAAATAAAAGATGATCTTTTTACTCACTTTATGCGCCCCCAGATGCTTTTTTCTGCGTCTTTTCACGCACTCTGGACATGCACTTTAGGGCATGCGTCCCAGTGAAAGGAACCCCTAACGGAACTATTCTCTCTGGAAGATGTTTCTTACTAACCATGTAATATAACATAACTAGTTGGGCACTTGTCTGATAAAGCACTAATTACCCCTACGCCTGGTCTCCACGCATACCCCGGTTCTTATATAACCGCTATGGTATTCGGACACACTCCGGACCGTCAGGTCCCGAGGTTGAAGCGAAAAGGTCGGCAACGACAAACGATCTACAATCCGGCTAGAAGGCATTACACATGTCAATTCAAAATTACATAGTCATTCTGACTGATTGTATTCCTCTTCTATACCATCTAACAGGCTGTCTAATTTACAGTCCTGCTAGGAATACTTCGCGGCCAACTCTACTTGGCCGTATACTAAGCTTACAGGGATCTCCTTCCCATCAGGCCCCACTGGTCCGACCTCGGCCATGTGGTTCGGGTCAGACTTCGTAAAACGGGTCTTCACCATGGCCCAGGCCTCCCTAGCGCCTTGTCAGCAGGCGGATATCTTCCACAACCGGAAGCGCCGCCAAGCTCCCTTCAGCTTCTCCGCAAGCTCTTCAAGGCCCTCGGGCATGGAGTGGGCAGGCCATAAGGCTTGGGCAACGCCTCGCATCGCCTGCCGAATTTGCTCGTGCAGTTGCAAGAGTTCGGGAAGAAGGTCACCCGTAGAACCGGGCATCTCCTCTGCAGGACGACCTGTGAGCATACCTACAGACGTTACTCTGTTAGTCGACTTCCTCGCCGAACTCTTTTTTCAAAGTTCGTTCAAGCACTTACTAAATATGCCGCGTCGAAGCTGCTGATTCTCCTTCGTGGAGTCCGGCAGCTGGCCACGAACATCTTTAAGTTCGACGTCCAGCTTGGTGTTGGCATCCTGAAGATCATTCTTCTCTCGCCTCACCTTTGTTAAAGTACTCTCACCGGCCTTTAGCCGGCGTAAGAGTTGTTGCTTTTCCGGATTGAGTCTGGCACCATCTGCAATATGATTTGTCAGATTTGCACCCACACCGCACAATACTAATCTTTCGAAGTGTATCTTACCTGAGGGGGTCTCTTTGGGCTCCCCTGCTGTGGCTAGTGCGGCCTCTAGTTGGGCCTTGCACTTTTCCAGCTCCTGGGACAGTACGGTATTCTTCTCTGTAAGAACCTGCATATTAAATGATCCTTAAATCAGTTGCTCTAACTATTTCAAGTCTCTGGGGCTACTGTTATATATATATATTTGACCAAAATTTTCTTACCCGTATGTCTTTTACATACTGCTCCGTGGCTCTGGCTAAACCATTTTGAGCGGCACGGAGGTACGCATCTCCCGAGTTAAAGGCATCTAAAGCCTCTTGGGAGAAACAAGCGTCGCGTAGAACTGTTCGGCGACGCCTGTGGTTCATGGCACTCTCCACTTTAGAATTTGTGGCAGACAGCCTGTCCGCATCCTCTGTCGGAGGAGCGTCCGGTGCGCGCCTTGTGCTCGCCTCCGCTTCCTGGCCAGACGTTGGAGCCTGGCTGGTGGAGGCGCGATTGGCAACCTCTCCGGATGTAGTCCGGCGAGGTCTCTTCGTTCTGAAGATAGCACGAACGTTAATATGCCCTGACAGAATAACACCAGGGAAACAGAGGGTGCGCTATACCTTTGCGCCAGCATCTCAGTCCGGACTACATTCCTTTTTGCCCCACGGGGCCCTGCGGCCCCTCGTTGGCTAGCCGCCGCAGGTTCGGCCTCCTGCCTCGGAAATCTCCCCTGCAAAACATGGTTGTCGTCAGAAACACCGGAATACGTGAGAATGGAGTCTCTCTCAAGGGAATGAGAATCTGGTTTCTGTCACCTGGGAGGCCGGGATTAACCCTGGGTAATCAGCCGTAATGGCTACCAAGGTATTGTCCTTGCTTAGCTGATGGAACACCCCGTCGATAAGCTCCACCGATATGTCCGGATCCTCTTTGGAGTCTGGATCGAGGGACCATTCTGGGTCCTCGGGCTGTGGAGGGCGGCTATTTATATCCTTTACATACTATCGCAGTTCCTGCATTGAAGTCGTTAGACTACATATCTAACCGTGGGAGTATAAAACAAACGGGCAAGCACAATTGTTCACTTACCCAACTTGGAGGATCGTACATAGTAAATCCGGCCCGGGGGTTGACGCGGAGGAATTCCTCCTTTTCTCCTTTGTACAAAGAGGATAAGATCTTTACTAGGGCGGCGGCTGAGGCCGGCCCCTTACGACCGTAACGGGTGGCGTCATCCTCCCCGTTGAAATCCCACATGGGGTGGCCTCTATATTGAAGCGGCTGCACCCCCCGCATAATGCATGCGACCATGACTCCAATCATGGTTAGTCCGGAATGAGCCAACAGTCTTATCTGACCCATCAGGTAAAGGACGTCTCTGTCGTTTTCTTCAACGGAGCACTGTTGAACTCAGGGAGACCGACCCGGATAGGGTCCGGTAGCGGGACGTCATCTATGTAAAACCATTCCGAAGGCCAGTCCTTGGACACCTTCTTTGGGGTTCCGGATAGGTATCCGATCCCGGGGATGCGCCATACTTCGGCTCCGCCCACTTGGTATATAGACCCCTCTTGAGAACGGGGCACCAGGCAGAATAACCTCTTCCACAGTGCGAAATGAGCCTCAACGCCTAAAAATAGCTCGCACAGGGTGACGAAACCCGCAATATGTAATACGAAGGCGGGCGTGAGATTGTGCAGCTGGAGGCCGTAGAACTCCAGAAGCCCGCGGAGAAATGGATGAATTGGAAATCCCAGTCCCCTTATTATATAGGGGACGAGGCACACCCGCTCTCCTTTAGAAGGATTGGGGGTGCTCTTCGCTTGTTTTCCGCCATTGTAGGTGGCGAGACCGGCTCGGACCGGGACCATGTATGCCTGAGGGAGAAATCCCTTGGCCTGAAGTGACACTAACTCGCTATGCGGGATGGTGCAACTCTCCTAGTCCCCGGGTTTGGGACCGGAGGGGCGAGGGGAGGAGCTGCGGCGGCTGGTCATGTTGGAATGGACCTTTGCTGGAAGCGCTCTGATGATAACTCGCGGAGAGGAGAAGATGTGGTTTGGACCCAAATCCCCATCCCGTTAAATAGGCGGCTCGTTTATACGGCTAGGGGTGTGGATGTAAAAACGCCCCGGCTTTTCGCATTTGTTTGACACGTGGAAGACGGCCATTATTGGGCATGGAAGCCGAGGAGCACTACATTACAAAAATCGGACATTATTCCTACAGGTACACAGGATTTGGAGGAGAACCCGCCTTGCAATGCCGAACAATCTGCGCGCCGGACTCATCGTCATTGAAGCCTGGTTCGGGGGCTACTGGGGAGTCCTGGATTAGTGGGTGTTCGGGTAGCCGGACTATACCTTCAGCCGGACTGCAGGACTATGAAGATACAAGATTGAAGACTTCGTCCCGTGTCCGGATGGGACTTTCCTTGGCATGGAAGGCAAGCTTGGCGATGCGGATATTCAAGATCTCCTACCATTGTAACCGACTCTGTGTAACCCTAACCCTATCTGGTGTCTATATAAACTGGAGGGTTGTAGTCCATAGGACATCAACTCCATATACAACAATCATACCATAGGCTAGCTTCTAGGGTTTAGCCTCCTTGATCTCGTGGTAGATCTACTCTTGTACTACCCATATTATCAATATTAGTCAAGTAGGAGTAGGGTATTACCTCCATCGAGAGGGCCCGAACCTGGGTAAAAACATCGTGTCCCTTGTCTCCTGTTACCATCCGGCCTTGACGCACAGTTCGGGACCCCCTACCCGAGATCCGCCGGTTTTGACACCGACAGCCGACCTAACAATGAAGATTAGAATATTTATGGGAGGCCCTACACCAGTAGAAGAATACGAGGAACCCAAGGAGATTCGCCCGGAAGACTACATCATCATCGACGACACCGACTCGGATCTAGATGATAGCAATGATGACTATGTTGATGAAGCTGGAGAAGATATCATGGAGTCTGCAACCGAAGAATATTTCTAGTAGACCACCAAATCAGTACTAGTATTCCACCATGTAAATATAGTAGTCCGAGCACTTTTGCGATAGTTAGACCGATTGTATGCCCTTGTTTGATTGATTGAATGAAATGAATTGTTTGCTTTTGTCTCATGTGCATATGGGCAGTGTTTTCTCTTTAGACTCCCTCTATTCTTAAATCTCATCTTTTCGAAACCCTCAGATGCCTCCGAGACGTGACCCCGGATTTACCTTCGCACCGGAGCTCACTCAGTTGATCCAGCAGCAGAACACATTGATGCAGTTGCTAGTCTAGAACCAGAATCAGGGGAACAACAACAATAACCACCATCACCACCTGTTGATCATTTAGCCCGTTTTCTTAGGCTGAATCCGCCGGTGTTTTCCAGTAGCACCGAGCCGATAGTAGCAGATGATTGGCTCCGTAAGACAGCTAGGGAGTTGACCACAGCAGGATGCACAGATGCGGAAAGGGTGAAGTTTGCCGCACATCAGCTTGAAGGACCCGTAGCATCATGGTGGGAGAATTTCACAGCCACTTTCCCTGTTGACACTGTCACGTGGGACCAGTTTCGGCAGGCTTTTCGTACTGCCCATGTTTCAGCAGGAGCTATGGCCATGAAGAAGTGAGAGTTTCGCAACTTGCGCCAAGGAGGACGGACAGTTGGCATGTATGTGGAGGACTTTAGTAAGCTAGCACGTTATGCCCCAGATGACGTTGCTACGGATGCAACTAAGCAGGAGAAGTTTCTGGAAGGACTGAATGATGAGTTGAGCATGCAGTTGATGGTAGCAACCTTCAACAACTGCCAGGAGTTGGTAGATCGTGCTCTCATGATTGAAGGGAAGCAGCAGCAGATTGAGAATCGCAAGAGGAAGTATGGACAAGGGAAGTACAATTCAGGAGCTCTGCAGAAGCCATGTTTTACCCCTAGACCGGGAGGACATTTTCAGCATACCCATGGAGGAGGTAGCTCGCACAATCACAATGGCACCAAGAATGGTAATGGGAATGGAGGAAGCAACGGTCAGAACTGCACCAACCCATCGACCCCAGCCAAGAGAGACCTGAGCCAAGTCACTTGTTTTATGTGCCAGAAGACCGGACATTATGCCAATGAATGTCCTGAATCCCAGAATGGAAATGGCAATGGAAGCTCTGGGAAGAAGCCGAACCCTTTCAACAGGGGACAGGTGAACCACGTTAACTTGGAGGAGGTTGAAGAGCAGCCGGATGCAGTAATCGGTAAGTTTTTGGTTAAGTCATTTGCTGCACTCGTTCTTTTCGATACTGGTGCATCGCATTCATACATATCAAGGGGATTTGTGGATAAGTATAATCTGCCCACCAAAGTTCTTAGAACACCTATGTTAGTAAGCTCACCAGGAGCAGAGTATATGGCTAGCCAAGGATGTTTTCAAGTGCCATTGAGTATAGGTAGGCATGTGTTTCCCTCGGATATAATCATTTTGGAATCACAAGGATTGGATGTAATTCTGGGGATGGATTGGCTGTCGATGTATGGAGGAAACATCGATTGCACCAGTAAGTCGATCTTGCTTACCACCCCAGAAGGGAGAAGGATCAAGTATGTATCCCGACATGTGCCTAAAAGGACTCAAGTAAATTCGTTAACAGGAGTTGTGCAGGAGGAAGTACCAGTAGTGAAGGATTTCCCTGATGTATTTCCACAGGACTTGCCAGGCATGCCACCAGATAGAGATATTGAGTTTTTGATTGAGCTTTTGCCAGGCACAGGGCCAATATCTAAGAGACCATATAGGATGCCCGCAAAAGATCTGGAAGAGATTAAGAAGCAGATTAAGGAGTTACTCGATAAAGGATATATCCGCCCAAGTTCTTTGCCTTGGGGATCGGCAGTACTTCTAGTGGAGAAGAAGGATGGATCGTTAAGGATGGTTGTTGATTATCGAGGATTGAATGAAGTAACCATCAAGAACAAGTACCCACTACCGATGATCAATGATCTGTTTGATCGATTGCAAGGAGCTAAGGTATTTTCCAAGATCAATCTGCGATCAGGATACCATCAGTCGAAGATTCGAGAACAGGATATACCTAAGACGGCTTTTACCACTAGGTATGGGCTGTACGAGTATACGGTCATGTCGTTTGGACTGACTAACACCCCTGCATATTTTATGAACATGATGAACAAGGTGTTTATGGAGTTTTTGGATAAGTTCGTCGTAGTGTTCATTGATGATATTCTGGTTTACTCGAAGAATGAAGCGGAGCATAAGGAGCATTTGCGTTTGGTACTTGGTAAACTCAGAGAACATCGGTTATATGCCAAGTTTAGCAAATGTGAATTTTGGTTGAAGGAAGTTGGATTTCTCGGACACGTTATATCCGGAGAAGGTATAGCAGTAGATCGCACCAAGGTTGACACTGTGACAAATTGGGAAGCGCCAACAACAGTTGGGGAGATCCAGAGTTTTCTTGGACTCACAGGATACTACCGGAGATTCATTGAAAATTTCTCGAAGATTGCGAAGCCTATGACGGAGTTATTGAAGAAGGATACCAAGTTCATATGGACCGAGGAATGTGAGGCCAGTTTCCAGGAGTTGAAGAAACGTCTGGTTACATCACCAGTGTTGACTTTGCCGGATGAGACCAAAGATTATGAGGTGTATTGTGACGCTTCACGTCGAGGACTTGGAGCAGTGCTTATGCAACAAGGAAGAGTTGTTTCCTATGCCTCACGACAGCTTAAGCCTCATGAGTTAAATTATGCTATGCATGATTTGGAGTTAGCAGCCATAGTGCATGCATTGAAAACCTGGAGACATTTTCTCATTGGAAACCATTGTGAGGTGTACACAGATCACAAGAGTTTGAAGTACATTTTCACGCAGAAGGAGTTAAATCTCAGGCAAAGGAGATGGTTGGAGCTCATCAAGGATTATGATATGAGATTCCTTTATCACCCGGGAAATGCTAACGTAGTAACCAATGCACTGAGCCGTAAAAGTCATATCAACACCCTAATGAAGGGAGAGTTACCAAGGGAGTTAGCCGAAAATCTTCGAGAGCTACGTTTGGAAATAGTTCCAAGAGGCTATGTAGCAGCATTGGAGATTCAATCTACTTTGATGGATAAGATTAGAGAAGCTCAAAAGAACGACAAGGAGATTGCCTCTATAAAAGAGAAAATGAGCAAAGGAAAAGCTAAGGGATTTCGTGAGGATGAGCACGATACCTTATGGTTTGAAGACCGTGTTTATGTCCTAAATGATTCGAAGATCAGGAAGTTAATTCTGCAAGAGGCCCATGATTCACCATATTCGATTCACCCAGGAAATACCAAAATGTATTTGGATTTGAAGGACACCTTCTGGTGGACCAGAATGAAGAAGGATATTGCAGAGTATGTAGCAGTTTGTGATGTATGTCAAAGAGTAAAGGCAGAGCATCAGAAGCCAGCAGGATTGCTACAGCCATTGCCAATACCGGAATGGAAGTGGGATAAGTTAGGCATGGATTTTATTATAGGATTGCCCAGAACACGTTCAGGTTATGCCTCGATATGGGTTGTAGTCGATCGTTTGACAAAGGTAGCTCATTTCATTCCAGTGAAGACTAACTATACAAGTGCAAAGTTGGCAAAGATATACATGACCAGAATCGTATGTCTGCATGGAGTTCCAAGGAGCATAGTATCAGATAGAGGAACCCAATTTACCTCAAAGTTTTGGAATCAGTTGCATGAAACTTTGGGTACCAGACTGGAGTTTAGTACAGCTTTCCACCCGCAGACAGATGGACAGACCGAGAGAGTCAATCAGATTTTGGAGGATATGGTGAGAGCTTGTGCGCTAGATTACGGATCTAGTTGGGACGAGAATTTGCCATATGCAGAGTTCTCTTACAACAACAGTTATCAATCCAGTTCGAAGATGGCCCCTTTCGAAGCCTTGTACGGAAGGAGGTGCAGGACCCCATTGTCTTGGGATGAAGTTGGAGACCGCTAGTTGTTTGGACCGGATCTGATAAAGGAGTTTGAACAGAAAGTGAAATTGATTCGCGATAGGCTCATGGTAGCTCAATCCAGGCAGAAGAGTTATGCAGATTCTAAATGCAAGGAGACAGTTTACGGAGTCGGAGACCGAGTTTATCTTCGAGTATCTCCACTTCGTGGAGTTAAGCACTTTGGAGTTAAGGGAAAGCTAGCGCCACATTTTGTAGGACCATACAAGGTTTTGGAGCGTATGGGAGAAGTAGCTTATAAGTTGGCATTGCCCGAAGGATTATCAGGAATTCACGACGTGTTCCATGTTTCCCAGTTGAAGAAGTGCCACGCAGAGATGGCTGATATACCGCTGAGAGATACAGTGCCACTGGAAGCAATTCAGTTGGATAGTGATTTGACCTATGAGGAGAAACTAGTCAAGATTCTAGAGTATGCCAGTCAAGTCACCCGCAGCAAGGTTATCAAGTTTTGCAAAGTTCAATGGAGCCACCACACGGAGGATGAAGCCACCTGGGAGCGAGAGGAAGATTTGCCGAAGGACCACCCTCACCTATTTTCTAGCCAACCCGAATCTCGAGGGCGAGATTCATCTTAAGGGGGGTAGGTTTGTAACATCCCAAATTTTCAATTTGGAATGTTATACACTAGATCATCTTTGCATATCATATTTTATTGCATTTTGGTTGATCCTAGAAATTTCACGCAACACAAGGACCCTCGGAGAGAGTTGGGGATTTCGTTATTTTCATATTTGAGTTTTCGCAAATTTTGAAAATAGGATCATTTGATTTTATTTATTTTATATTCAATTATTTCTAGTAAAAAAATATGAGAGAGGGAATAAAATGACTTTCCCAAAATAAAGAAATATTGAGGATTTAATAAAAAATCAAATAAGATTTTATTTTGGTTTTATTTGCTATTTTATTTGAATTTAGGAAAAATGCGCGTTTTTCAAAATTGCATTTAGGCCCCAAATAAATGTTCATCCTATGCGGCTTGATTTTAGAAGCTGGGGAAATTTTATTTCGGGATTTTTGGAGTCCATTTAGTATTTGTTTTGTTTTTTTTCTGAGCGTAATTATTTAAAAAAAAGTCCGAACCGACTTTGGGCCGTAACCAGCCAGGACTGAGTCCTGGCCGGGCCTTCAAATAGCGCCGCTGAGGCCCGAGGCCAGCCCAGCCACGCCCCGCCCCCGAAACCCTAACCCTAGGCCGTCGCCGCCACCGCCCCGCGCCGCGCCGCCGCCTCGCGCCGTCGCCCGCGCCGCCCGCCACCTCGCCGCGCCGCCTCGCCGCTGCCACTGGACCTCCGGATCCGCCGCCGCCGGAGGTAGTTTTTTTTCGCCACCGGTTCTTTTAGAAAACCGATCGGTTTTCCGTCGGTTTTGTTCGTTTTTTTAGTTTCGGTTTTTTAAATAGATCGGTTTTTCCGGTTTATTTATTTAGCGAGCGTTCATTCGTTTTAACGAACGTTCGTCGTTTTTCTTTTTCTCGGTTTAAATCCAGGATTTTTCTGATCGCGATTCCTAATCCGGTTTTCGTTTTAGTCTAACTTTTCGCTCGTTTATCGGAATCAGGCGATTCAAGAGCCTGGAGTTTTGCCTCGAAACCCTCTTTCCATTTAACCAACTCAAACAAGTTTTTGCTACTGTAAAAGTTGCCCTAGATTCAGAATAGTAAACGAAGCTTGTTTTTTTGTCGTTTGTCTTTCGTTGCTTCCTTCGATTTGATTCTTTTTGCCAACCAGAGTTCTTAAGTTGAACTTTTTGGTTAGATCTTTTATTCGAGTTTTACCTGTGCGTTAGTTTATTGTATGCTTGTTTGTTTGTGATAGAGTACCCGGAGTGTGCCGCTTGTTACTTCGAATCGGTAGGCTTGGTGGATCATTAGCAAGGCAAGTAACACTTTGATCATACTTCCAATTACCCAGTTTTTATTGCATTAGATCAATCCTCACACATTGCATGATTAGGATCTAATTAAATTGTGGGTTTGGGAAGTAGTTGAGATAGTACCTATTACCTGTTATTATCAAACATTTGGGAGTTACTTCTACGTTTGCTTATTGTGCCATGCTATGCTAGTAGACGTGGATTGGGTGAGTGTATCCATGACAGATGTGAGATTGTTAAATTAATGGTTTATCTAAGGTGGCAACTTAAATACACATCTGGGTGGATTGAGTCACCTGGGTATTCTAGCGATTGCCTTTTTTTTATGGATCTCCACCCAGGATCAAAAGGATCATGAGATTTATTCATGCTAGAAACTTCCGTGTGCAGCCAAAAGCTACCATGGGCTCTAGCATAGTTGATTAAGTTCTGCGAACTCTTACAGTGGTAGACTAGCAGATGTAGGGGAAAGTAGGTGTAACGGTCTACCCGATCGTAAGGTGCTAGTGCTTCTGAAAGACTATGTCTCGGTCATCCGTTTCTCAAACACCATGTAGTGCGAGAAATCAAACGAAGGCGATCGAGTCTTGTGGGGAAAAGTGCGCAAACCTCTGCAGAGTGTATAAACTAATCATGGTTAGCCGTGTCCCCGGTTATGGACATCTTGAGTATCTAGTACTTGGATTATCATGTGAATCTCATCATGTTACTCTAAAATTAATTTTGTTGGGTTTTTTTAATGATGATGCTTAATTGGGATTGAGAATGTTGTCAACCATTCTCAATGTTTAACAACTACCATGATAGTTAAATAAAATTTATTCCTTTGCAGTAGGGAAAAATTGGCTTTACGCAAAACTGCAACCATAGAGATTTCCACCAGCCAAATATGCATATAGAATAGCCTATTTCATCCCATTACTCTCTATGTGTTATTTTGCCAGCATATTCATGTGCTGACCCGTTTCGGGCTGCAACGTTAATGTTGCAGACTTTTCAGACGACGATTAAGGTGCTTTTAGGTCGTGGTTCTATACTCAGTGATGCCGCTGGAGTTGATGGACTCACTTATCTTCCAAGCCTTCCGTTGTTATCGTTATTAGATGGCCTTAAGCCATATTTATTGTAATAAGTTCTCTTTTGAGACACTCGATGTAATAAGTGTGTGATTGCTACTCTGTTATAAATCCTTCAAGTACTGTGTGGTGTCAGCATTACTGATCCAGGGATGATACCTGAGCACAGAGATTGGACCATTTGAGGTCTGGTCGCTACACCACGAATTCAAGTTACCAGGGGCAAACATTTAACTTAAAAAATACGAAGGCACTTGCACTCCGGAAATCAACATAACTTGAGAAATGTGAAGCTACATGCACTTTGAAAACCAACTAATGATCCAAAGTAGTTCAGATTATAAAACACTAAATGATGCAAGCTAGAAAAAACACAAAATGCAACATGGTGTATAAGGACTACTAACATGGTCTGTACATGCTTGAATTATTCGCTCTCTGGCTGAAAATATCGAAATGTAATTGCACCTTTAACCAGTGCGCAAACTGCATATCAATATATCTATCATGCACAAGTATGCCCATAGTTTCAAACAACAGATTAGAAAAGTATTTATGCTACTTTGTCATGATACGGGGACTTTCTGGTAGATGGCCTCGGCGTTTCTTGAAGCCATGAAAATGTACTATAATTTGCTTGTCATCAATGCCTGCAAATCTCTATGTCTCTCTCAACATAGCAGATCATCATTAGACACTAAATCCTTCAATGGGAGCTTGCAAAATGCTATCATTAGATCCCTCATTAGACACTATTTGTTCATCACCAGGAGCATGTAAAATGTTTGCATCAAATCCTTCATTAGCAGTCTGCTCATTAGACACTTCAGGCTCAAGAACAACATGAGCTTGTATGTTTGCATCGGAAACTTGATTAGATACATCAGATTTAGTCAGTTCAGTATTGATTGGGGGAGTTATAAAATAAGCAGAAATTGTTTTTTTCGCATAGATTCCCTACATACGGGCAGTTTCACAACACCATCAGGTTTAACTATTGGCCAGAAATTGAACAGTCAAATTATATATATTCAGGGATGTGATGTACCTGCTCGTTGCGCATGCTGCTCTTGCAAGCTGCGACTGTCCATTTGCGCAAGCTCGCTGCCATGCCCGTGCTGCCGCCGCTGCCTCCCACGCAGGCTACACCCAGGGCTAGATCTTCATCTTCTTGTCCTTCCATTCTCTTGAAGCCCAGCGACCGCCCTCCAACAAGGCCGGGAGGAAGTGCTGTGTTGGTCTATCCAGTGGCGGCTAGGTTAGGAGCGAACCAGACTGGAGGCTGGAGGGAACAAATTGGGATTTTTCCTGCTGTCGATCGATATGGGAGGCTCTCGTTTGGGCCGCGAGCCTTCTATAGGGACTACCTTGCACTTACTTTATTGGCCCATCCAAATTGAAACAGTTTTCTTTATTTTTACATTGCCCGCTCGTGCGTTGGGACGAACATAACTAGCCTGGGCCAACCTACACGACTCAAACTAGGTGCACACTTTCCAGCCACCTGAGGCAAATGCCCATACCAGCCCCTACGATGGCGTCACCCCTTTTGCGTATATGATTTGGGTAGTGAAAAATATTCCAGTGGCGCTTTTGATTTACCCACAAAATGGTTGAATTCCTTGTTTCTATGAACTGAGTTTGCCAATAATGTGAAGGATGCCAGTCTTTTCATCCTATTGTAGATTGCTTAGATCTTGATATGCCAAATGTAATCACATGAGATATATAGTAAAAGCCATTGTGATGTGTGTGTCTACAACTAGTCTGACTACACGTCCTCATATAACATATCGAGGACGCACCTTCTTACCAGATTAACCATTCGACTTACCAATGCAGTGTGGAAAGAAAGAAGTATTGGGGCTGCGTATCCAAGCAATTGATGCCATGGACTCCTTCGTAGAACCTTGTAAGTGAAAAGGGAGTTGCAGTGTGCCTATAAAAAGAGCTAGCATAAGTTCAGTTACCTGCTTCTCGGAATTTTAGTTAGCCACTTATTGAAAAGTTGTTCAATTACATTGCTTGGCTTAATTTAGTTTGCTACTGATTACATAATGCCATAGCCTGTTAATCATAGACTGCGCCTATCTACCTGTTTGATACTTACTGTTAAGAATTACCTATTTGCCTGAACTTAAATAGCTACTTAAGCACGTAGATAGCTGGTCATATTTACTTCTAGGGTGTAGCAGAATTCACGTGTAATTTACGTTCTGATACCCTGTTTGTTTAAATGGTTTGCTATTATCACTTGTAGCACTAGTAATGTTTGCATGTTCATAGATAGACAACTGTCAGGTTTATATGAGGGACACCGTCTTTTTAACTTATATATGTGTTGGAATCATTTTGCTTACATCAAAGAATTTTACAGATGTCTGTGTTTCTGGTAAACGGTACCGACTTGTTACTTTAATACGTTGCCAAGAACTTGTTAGTTTTACTAGTTCATCTGTAATTAAATATGTTGCCAAAACTGGTTAGTTTTACTATTTTGATGTTAGTTTCTTATGGCTCTTGCAAAACTTTATTTATTGATTGCTAATATTCAAGTTTGTAGGATCCAACTGAAACTCCGTTGGCACAACAGGTATGTTTTCAGAAACTTCCTTGTTTACCTGGTTTGCTACCGTAATAATCTCACCAACTTCAAGTTTTCAGGATCCAATTGGATGTCCAATTGCACAGCAGGTACATTTTCAAAAATATATTTGTGTAACAGGTTTGCTGTTGTAACTTGTTGCTCTAATCAAGTTACTGACTGCTCAACTTTTCAGGATCCAAGAGAAACTCCAATGCCACAACAGGTTCCTTTTGCAAAACTTATTTGTTTAACTGATTTGCTACTGCAACCGGTTGCTCTAATCATGTTACTGGATACTCAACTTTTCAGGATCCAAGAGAAACTCCAATGGCACAACAGGCACCTTTTGCAAAACTTGTTTGTTTAACTACTTTGCTGCTGCAACAACCGGTTACAATGATGTTAATAACTACTTTTCAACATCCAATTGAAACTCTTTATTTCCTTGTTTGTTTAACTAGCTTGCTGTTATAACTCCCAGTTGAGATGTTTTGCTAACTTCAACTTTTCAGAATCCAATCGGAACATTAATGGCAAAACAGGTTAGCCCAAGATCAAAGAGCAAGGTCCCCATGGACATTGTATCATCCCATAGCAGTGGCACCGGCCCAATCGTGCATCATGAATTGCCAACTGTTGATGCTCTAGAGGCTAAACTAGTGGTAGAAAGAGATTCCGCTTCTAGACTTAGAGATGAAGTTGACATGTTGAGGAAGCAAACAGCACAATCACAAGCAGTACTCAAGAAAACCATTAAATATTTGGTGGATTTCGAAATGAAGCAAGCTGAGACTGACCGCATTGTTAAGGTCCTGAAGGAAAAAAGGAAATTAAATTCCCACTTGGTAAATCATAGGTGACACGTTCTTTGTGTTGTTTGTTCATGTAATCGATCAAACCATTTGTTTTAGAGATCATATAATAATTGTTTTTTGTTTTTTGGTTTGTAATTTTATTTGAGAGCAACTCTGTATTAATTGATAAGACTCAGAGACATTTCATTTTGATTGCTGTGACAGACCGACAAATATGCCAATCGGGCTGAGTGTGCATTCAACAATAATAGTAGTATAGATGGGCCAAGATGATGTACTAGCCTCGCTAAAAAAAGGATGCTCTTCTAGCAAAAAAAAGTACAACGGCCTGGCTTATGTATGTTAGTTGGTATTATTGATCCATATACTCTATAAGTGTTTATATATATGTTAGTTTTGTAAATTATTGGTTGATTGACTCGGTATTTGAATCTTGATACATCCCTTGTGTACATATATAAATGGGAGTACACATTATGTTGCGTGTGACATTTGAGTTGGACATAAAGTGTTCCAAATATTTGAATTCACCTTAAACTGGATTCCAGCTTCTGAATTCGAGTATCGGCATTTGTAAATCATATTCATATATGACAGTGGAATACATCTTTGTCGTGCTTTTGAAGATATATAAAAACACATAGAAAGATTCATAAAGATTCGCATAGGAATACAAAATTGATTCGAATTTAGTTGCTAGAGTATACGTGGATGCTTATTGTCCCAAAATTCAAAAGAAGCGGCAAAATGTCCACTCCCACGTCGGCTGCCTGAAGCCAAGTGTTTAGAAGATGGAAATTACTGTCTACCCCTTACACGGACAATCCATCAGCCCAATTTCCACTGCTCTCAATAGGGGTAGGTTAGTAACTTCAATTAGACGTGACACGACCGCCTCTGAGCCCATTCCGACACGGCGGGCGCGAAACATGGGTGGAAAAACACATTTGATTCAAGATCGTCCGAAAGACCTCTATTTCTCCCTCCATTTCCCCATTCATACATGGCGGGTGGAAAAACAAACTCGACTCTGCCGAAATTGATGTAGGCAAATAATTTCAATAGGGGCAGGTTTGTAACTTCACTCAGACGTGACACAACTGCCCTACCTGTCAGTCCCGTTTATACACCATGGGCACCAACCATGGGCACCAAAACACCCTCTCCTCGCCCGAAATCACTCTGGGTAAATATTTGCGAGATACGAGATTACCGTCCTATCCCCAACTGACGAGACGTCCAAATTTTAAACGGGGGCTAAGTTCGTAACTTCCCCATATTTTAGATAGGCGCGTCCCAAAAACATGGTTCCCCATACCTCTCCCTCCATTTTCCCATTCATACACCATCCGTGCTAGAACACCATCCCCACACCAGCCTCCTCCGTCCGCCACCCATTCCATCGCCGCCGTCCTCCACCCCATCCATCGTCGTCGTCCTCCAACCCATCCATCGCCACCGTCCTCCACCATGCCGGAGCGCCTACCAAGACCGCGTCGTCCACTGCTAGAAATGGACGTTTCTCATCCACGGCGACGGACCAAGTGCCTTGCATCGTGTCGTCTCGCTTCATCTGCGCCATCGTCCACTTTGCCCGGGCCGCTCACACGACATTCTCTTCCACCGCAATGGGACTTGTCACCCGATGCACCCATCTACCGTCGCAGATCTGCTTCAACGCCACCGACAGGCATCGCACCTCCGATGCCTACACGTCGCCGCAAGAGAGGTGGTACTTCATATAACCATAACTTTTTGATCTCAACCAAAAAATAGATCGTAACTTGGTTACTGTACTTTCTTTTCAGCTCTTAGAATTTAGTTCTTAGTTCGAAACAAAGAATGGATGCTAAATAACATTTCCCCGGTTTGCAGCTTTAAATCTGCCATGACACAGTCATAATAGGGTTTAATTGATCATGTTGGTTCTGTGGTGGTTTCTTTAATAGAAATCGGAGGGAAACCCTCTTTTTCTCAAAAAAATGCTTAGGGTTTCCCCCTTTTATGATCACTATACGATCAGCATACGTGCTTCATGTCATAATAACACAGCTCCACCCATCAAGCTAAAAAAGCTTAGTTGTTCAAATATGAATATGATATTATTAAAATAGAGTCGTTTAATTGGTCAGCCAAATGTTCCTAATTTAGTTTTGAAAATGCATGTTCGGCCCTCAGGTGTGTATCTCTACAGGGTGCCCACGGTGGGCCGCGGCACACCCTGGGATTTTGGGTCGGCCAGGCCCCGATTCCCCTCTGTTTTGCTACGTGCTTTCGATCTCTACTCGCCCCCAGCCACCTGCCTCACCAGAGACTTGCCGTCCCTGGACGGCATGACTCTAGGAGGAAACACCGGACTAACAGGAGGTCAGGAGCCGCTCGCCCAACAGCGTCACCGCTGCCCAGGCGCGCCACTATGCCTACCTTCCCGATCCGTTCAGGGTTCACGCATGCATCACCCACTAAGCCAACCCAATTTATCCTGAGATACGTCCTCAACACTCAGCAACCACTCCTCATCACCCATTTGCTAATTGATTCATTACTCATTAGGCAGGACTGTCATTAATTAGGGTTTGTTGTGTGCTGAGTGCTACCTACACTTAATGGTTCAGATGTATTTCAGTAATCTTTAGTACCTGTAAAGTTCATAGGGTTTCAAAATTCCGGCCCTAGGAACAAACACTTGTCATTTTGGATTGTTGGTCGTCATGACATTGACCCAGATTACTACTGCAGGCCAGGTTTGTTGACAATTTTACTTGTCTTTCTTACTCATTCGATATGATATCCAATTATTCACGTCGATTAGTTGCAAACAATAAGTGCTAGAAAAACTTCTTGATTCAGATTTTGGACGGTCTCTTACTGCAGTTACAATTCTGCATACCTATCCTAGTAAGCTCACGAGTAAATGATTGATTCACTACATCTATACTTGCCTTGTCATATTTGTTGTCAATATTCTTTTAGGGTGGAGCACCTTGTGTCGGTGTCAAAACCAGCAGATCTCGGGTAGGGGGTCCCGAACTATGCGTCTAAGGATCTATGGTAATAGGAGACAGGAGACACGATGTTTACCCAGGTTCGGGCCCTCTTGATGGAGGTAATACCCTACTTCCTGCTTGATTGAATTTAATGAGTATAGGGGTTACAAGAGTTGATCTACCTCAAGACCGTATGTTGTGGTCTAAACTCTACAGGTATGATGAGTAATGTCATAATAATCTACCGACTAGCCTGGCCTCGGCTTATATAATGTACCAGAGGCCTAGGATAACAAGAGTCCTAGTCGAATACGCCGGTGGAGAGGAGTCCTTGTCTTGATCACCAAGTCTTGTGGAATCTTCCTCGTGTATACATAGGTTGTCCGAACTGGCCCATGAGCATATGGCCATGGGGGTCCTCGGGCCAATCCAATTGATTGGGAGATGACGTGGTGAGTACCCCCTAGTCCAGGACACCGTCAGTAGCCCCCTAAACCGGTCTTCAAGTTGGGAATGCTCCTCGATTCTTCTGAACTGTTCTTCATCTTCGGTCGTCGGTCTTGAAAACTAGTTCAACAAATCTTCCCATCTTCGATCTTGAGGATCGGAGAAGTAAATCCGAAGAGATTACACATCGGGTATCCGAGGAGCCCCTTTAAGTTCTCGGCCTTTATCAATGCATTGTTATTTTTATGCCACACCTCGGGTTTGAAGTTGTTCCCGGGCAGCAGTGTCCTCTTGCGTCCGAGCTCCCACGCTGGACTGCATTCGAGGTATCTTTTGCAGCCGAGCACCAACGCCGGACCGCTTTCGAGCTCCAACGCCGGAATGTATCCGAGCTCCAATGCTGGACTATGTCCAAGCTCCAACGCCGGACTGTATCTGAGCTCCAACGCCGGACTCTATCCCAGGTATCATAAATCACCTTGGTTCAAAAAAGTTGAAGGAGTTTAGCCGAGCTTAATGCCAGAAATGCCCTCTATGGAGCCAGCCACTAGCGCCCGAGCTTTATGCCGGACTGCTTCCGAGGTGGTGCACCACCCCGACTGCGGGCCGATTTTTTGTCAATATTTTTGATTGGCGCAATTTATTCTCTGTCGAGATATATAGCCAGTAGCACTCAAGGTGTGTATCGGTCTAAAACCCGAGATACACGTGAAGGACGACATAAGACCGCTGATCCCAGTAGCCCTTGAGACTCAGATTGATTCAAAATCGGCCTGAGGATCAACTCCTAGCTAGGCGGAATAGTTCGGGACACAAAAAGCGGTGTGCAAATTCCTCGAGACTCAGGTTGGGTGAGGTCGACCAACCTGAGGATCATAATCTCCTCGAAAGCTATATTGCACTTTAAATTTTCTGCATTGGATTGTCAATGTTGTAGCCCTCGAGACACTGGTTGGGTGGCAAAACCAGATCATGGGATTGATACGCCCCTTTCAATATTAGTGAATGATTAGCCCGAAGCCCAGTAGCCCCCAAGCCTTAATGTGGGCACGGGTGGCCGAATTAAGGATCGATATCCAGAGTAAAACCACAAATTATGTGTAATGATTCTATGTATCCAAGTACTTTACATAATTAATGCTCGGATCCGCATTGTACAAAACTTTGTTGACCGACCATCGGCTTCAACCTCCTCGGCCAGAAGCCGGGGAGTGTTTGTCCTACTTTATAAAGCCGTTATAAGGGCAAAGATTTATGGAAAACAAGGCAATCCGGCCATACGGTTTTGTAAACAAAGGTACGCAGAGAGATATGTTATATTACTTAATGTAAGAAACATCTTCCAAGGAAAATATTCCTGCTATCGGTTCCTTTCTTTGGGTCGTCATGCTTATCATGATCATGAAACCTCACCTTCGATCAATGTGGGAGGAAAATATTGAGGATTTAGTTCGAGGAAAGTTCCCGAACTCTATGGTATTAATGAACCAATTTTTTTACTTCCATCATTGTCGACCAATGTGATCCTTCAAGATCGCTAGCTTTCGGCTTCAACCAGTCTGAGGTACTAATTCAGATGACCCGGTAGTAACAATCACAGAGGTGCTCCCTTTACCGCCTAGCCGAACAATCGGGAACGTAGGGGTAAGCACAGGAGCCAGGCAACCCAGCTTGGCAAAAATCTTAAGTCAAATTGATGCATATTTATGGCTTTATAACAATGATTACGGAAGGCAGCCCTTGTATATTAAATACAAATGACGATGATATGTTTATTTTGACTCTGCTGCGACCGTTTATCAGTTGAAAGTGGCCCATCGTCGGCTTCTACCCCTTTGTAGATACTACGTAGGGTGTCTCCGCAATAACAAGACAACCCTTAGCCGATGTCTCGGTGCCCGAAGGCGGTTGTGTTAGCGGAAACGAGGCAATCAGATATGCGGGCTTTATAACTTTCACTTGGTCATAGGAGCTTTAAACTGGGGAAGCTAGCTATGATCCACCGGTTAGTGTTCGGTGACATCGGAGGTCAAGCCGTAAACACTTCGGCCAATGTTATGAATGTCCCATCATTTAACACAGTCATCGGATCACTCACCAGTTTACGCTTATTGTGACAGTCTGTTTTCGGATTTCTCCACTGAGGTGCTTAACCATGTGAGCTGGAAGCACAATCGCAGTGGTTCTCCCTTTGCACACCTAGCCGAAAAAAGCGGAACGTAGGAGGCAAGCGCAGGAGCCGGGCAACCCAACTATTGACCGAAGACACAATTCAAAACCGATGCATATTTAGCAATATCCAAGAATGTTTTTGTCGAATCTCTAAAGGTGTCCGGCGTTGCACTGCGAGACTTGTGCTAAAAACACACAAATAGTTTAAAAGTGTTCGGTGCCAATCCAAAAATTGTAAAAAAGAAAAAAATTGTGCTTCTGCCATGCTTTAACATGACACACCCGATCTCAACACTTCAAGCGGGCCAGCCTACGGCTTCGAGCTCCTTATCCCAAAGGCGGAGTACTTCTTCGAGGCCAGTTTGGCGAACTAAACTCGATCGGCTTTTTAGAGAGAAGACATGCTATCCGACTATTGATCATACACTCGAGTCAAAAAAGGAGCGGTAGAAAAAGACTTTGCAATCACCAAGAAGAAAACACATTTACTATAAAACATCCCATATAAATTTTAAGAGCCCCCAAGTGACTTGGGTAAAAGAATTTTATGTATAATGATTGTATGTACCGATGTACTTATATCATATCTATGTTCAACCAAACTTTAAACGCGTCTTAACCGACCGTCGGCTTCTCCCTCTTCGGTCAAGGACCAAAAAGTGTCATGTACTCCACATGTCGAAAGCATCGACGGTGTTTCCGATAACCAGACAATTTGGCCATAAGGCTGTAACAGACAAAGCGTGCTCAGGGAACTTATACTATATTACTGACGAAGTGTAAGAAGCATCTTCGAAGAAAATAGTACCTCCACCGATACCTTTCTTCGGTTGCTCTTTGTTACTATGAGACTTGTTCAATAGGTTTTTAAGCATGGAAGCGACTTAGCTGGTTAATGTGCTCGGTGTCGATGCACGGCCCGAGCTTATGGCGGGACAAGGTCCCAGCCCCCAAGCCGGTCCGGAGGTGGCGGGGCGAAGAGCTCGGCACTCCGAAGTGGCGACATAGCACGGCCAATGCAGGCCGGCAGTGTGACGCCGAAGTCCCCGGTGTGGTTTAATGAAGTAATGACGAAGCCCTCGGTCCAGCCGAGGTGACGTGGTACGTCGGTACGTCGAGGTGACAGCGCTACCCGACCCGGATCCTTTACATGTGCATAGAAAATAGTGCAAGCCGGAGATAATAGGAATAATAAAAAAATTGTTGCATAATTAATAATTTACGCAAACTGAGTAATAAAAGAAATATGGTCCGTGTGCCGAATACTCGATGAGGGAGAGCTCTCTCAGCGATGCCGAAGTCCCCGAGGCAACCGAACATGTCGGTATGGCGATTTGACCAACAAGGTGATCACGCGAGCTGATTGGGACAATGACGTCGTCATGCCAAAGTGACCGCGTGACGCAGTCGAAGTCGATCACATACACACATAAAATAGTGCGGTCCAAAAAGGATAATTGCTTTTCGCAAAAATAATTTATTGAAAGAGATGTGGCCTGGCACCGAAGTCATGTCGATGCAGGTCGTCAGCGTGACATGGTGAAGGCATGGCAAAGCCTGAATTCACAGGCCGGTCTAAGTTCCAGATGCGGCATTCACCGAACTGTATACGGAAACTGACCGAACCACCACGTGACCGTTGTTAATGCGGCCACCATTTGATAGACCTGTGTACAGATGATGAAACAAACCATAGTAATAATGCCTTGGGAAAAATAAACCCAAGCAACAAAGAAAAATACTATGATTAATAGCACCTGGTTTATCTGTTGTAGCGATTTGAAGAAAGATTACTCCCAAATTTGGGACTCGATCCGCACACCCATTGCCTGATGGACGATAAAGCGACGACATGGTGATACTGGCAAAGGTGGGATCGCCGAGGCAAAGCCCTCGGTCCAGCTAACATGACGAAGCTGGTCGCATGGTGACGCCGAAGTCACCGGAGTATGTTGATGAAGAAATAGCAAAGAACCCGCTCTAGCCGAGATGACGGAGCGGGTCAGTAAGGAGGCGTTGCAGCCGCCATGTCAGCCGAGGTGTTGAAGCAGTTTGGCGTGATGGACATCGGCTTGAAAAAGCAACGGTGCGACCATGCCGACGCTGGTCATAACTTGTGACGCGGTCAATGCCGGATTGATGAAGTGACCGAGCGGCTATGTCGGCGCGCCTCACCCGTGTAATCCGTCGGGCGATGGTGTTGGTGATGACGGATCCTTCGCGATGCCGAACTCTTGTTCGGCTTGTCGAGCTAATGATTCGATAAGGTTAGGCTCGGCTCGATGAAGCGATGATCTCTCTAATGCAGGTCGACAGACGTGGAGCAATATCACCGGACTAGTGTGACACCAACGCGATGGTGAAGAGTGCCTCAAAGAAGGCTTAAAATTTTATGGCCATGTGTTCAAAACAATGCACAATACCATAGAAGGAAATTCCTTTAAAAATGTTGTCCAATATCACGTTCATAAAGAAACATGAATTCTGATCGGATCCGTATTCACCCAGAAAGCAGATCCGAAAAGTGATGCACTAATCGGAAGGTTCCTAGAGTTTGGACGGTCGGATCGAGCTGAAATTTGGAGCAGTGGTAGATATAGGAAATCTGCAGCCGATCAACGGTTGGATCTTCCAAAGGACTTCCGAGCTAGGTTCTGAAGACCACGCCCTAAACTCGTCTAGATTCCCATCCAGATTTGACAGGGCTCTGGTATATCGTAGATTACCGTTGATTCCTCCATCGGAACTCGACGAAATTTTGCATGGTTGTTGTAGACTCAATTCTGCACAATTCCACCAAATTAATCGTCAAAGTGATGCTCGGGTAGGTGCTGGAAGCGGATACAATTTCGATGTTCAGAAAAACAGGACGGTCTCCCGAGGGCAATGTTGACGTTGAGCCCCCGAGCTCCATGGATGATTCATCCATGATCTTGATAGAGATCGGAGTTGATATTGATGAAGGCCCCCATCCGAACATGACGATCGGAGATGGGGTGCAGTGCTCGGTCGAGCCAAGGTGACCAGTCGAGCCGGCGACGAAGATGCCGACGTCGTAGTTGATCTACGGACGAGGCATTGATCCTTTGCCGATCACACATCGGAACTCTCAATGAAAGCACCATTGTCAGTGTCAAAACTAGCAGATCTCGGGTAGGGGGTCCTGAACTATGCGTCTAAGGATCGATGGTAACAGGAGAGAGGAGACATGATGTTTACCCAGGTTCGGTCCCTCTTGATGGAGGTAATACCCTACTTCCTACTTGATTGACTTTAATGAGTATAGGGGTTACAAGAGTTGATCTACCTCGAGATCGTATGTTGTCGTCTAAACTCTACAGGTATGATGAGTAATGTCATAATAATCTACCGACTAGTCTGGCCTCAGCTTATATAATGTACCAGAGGCCTAGGATAACAAGAGTCCTAGTCGAATACGCCGGTGGAGAGGAGTCCTTGTCTTGATCACCAAGTCTTGTGGAATCTTCCTCGTGTATACATAGGCTGTCCGAACTGGTCCATGAGCATACGGCCATGGGGGTCCTTGGCCCAATCCAACTGATTGGGAGATGACGTGGTGAGTACCCCTAGTCCAGGACACTGTCACCCCGTTTCAAAATTCTAAAACCATAGATATGAGTGAATAGTATTTCTCTATGTGATCTCTTCCATCATGTGTGGGCAACGAGCACTGCATTGTATGGAAGGAAAGTGTCATTTCCAGCTTTTACATAGACTACGATCTTTTACATGAAATACAATCTGCCTACTTGCTTTGTGTCGCACTAGCAACACTCCACCCTTCAAGCTAAACATTATGCTACTGATAATTCCTTAGTTTATTTGTTCAAATATAAATTTGATATGATTCCAATGTTCCTACTTCAATTTTGAAAATTTGTGTCTGCCTATTATAGAGACATAAGAGGTCTGTATTTCTGTGTGTGGTCTGGTCAGCACGGTTGGGGGGTGAACTTTGCATATGCAGGGGTGAGGGAGTCCTAGATTAGGGGATGTCCGGATGGCCGGACTATACCTTCAGCCGGACTCCAGGACTATGAAGATACAAGATTGAAGACTTCGTCCCGTGTCCGGAAGGGACTTTCCTTGGCGTGGAAGGCAAGCTTGGTGATACGGATATTTAGATCTCCTATCATTGTAACTGACTCTATGTAACCCTAACCCTATCCGGTGTCTATATAAACTGGAGGGTTTTAGTCCGTAGGACAATATACACATCAACAATCATAACATAGGCTACCTTCTAGGGTTTAGCCTCCTCGATCTCGTGGTATATCTACTCTTGTACTACCCATATCATCAATATTAATCAAGCAGGACGTAGGGTTTTACCTCCATCAAGAGGGCCCGAACCTGGGTAAAACTTCGTGTCCCTTGCCTCCTGTTACCATCTAGCCTAGATGCACAGTTCGGGACCCCCTACCCGAGATCCGCCGGTTTTGACACCGACATTGGTGCTTTCATTGAGAGTTCCTCTGTGTCGTCGCCATCAGGAAGGATGCCTCGCCCCGTCTTTAAAGATGGCACCTTTGCTAAGGGAGCTTTGGCTGTTTGCCAAACCCTCCGGCTAGGTGGTTTTCTTATGACCGCCTGTTCGGCTTCTGCGTCGACGATGACCTCTCGAGCCATCGAAAACAATCTTCATGTCAGCTCAGAAGTCGCCGAGCAGTTAGATCCAATGGAGATTTCCTCCATAAACGAGCTCTTGGATCGCTTCGCCGCCCTGGGAGTCGCTACGGATTACGACCAGATTGGGCCTAAAACCGATCTGAGAGAGATTAACTCTCCCCAAGTCACCCATCACGTTGTCGTGGTAGAGGGATAGTGCGGCGACCCTTCGTCTATCTTAAGGACTCGCTACGTCCGGATTCCCGATCCCTCCAAGTAGGATACCCACGGAGGGGAGGATATCACTCAAGACCTGAACTTAGAGTCAGGCGATGGGCTGGATTCATTGGACAACACCCAGGGATCCAAATTTTCGAGTTCAGAAATTCCTCGGCCTCTGAGCCTCAGACGGGGTGAGGCTTCGGATTTTACTCCACCCACCCACCCCAACATAAGCGATCTATCCAAAATCAGGCAAGAGTCCGACGAAACAGTACATCATTTCTGGGCTAGATTCCTCCTGGTTAAGAACAAGCTAAGGGACTGCCGCGGGGAAGACACGATCTTAATCTTCTGCAATAATTGCTCGGACAAGGGAATACTCAACGCCATAAGTCGCCGTGATATTACACGCTTTGCTGACTTGGCGTCCATTGTACGAAAGTACTGTGCGATGGAAAGCGCCTGGAAAACCAAAATAAAATTTTGGGACAATCCGGCCCTAAATACAAACCCAGTCCGAAATAAAAGAGTGCATCATAACCAGACAACCAGGTCAAATACCAAAAAAGCAAAACCCCTCTACAGGGCATGGAACCGTACTGGAAGGATGGCTTAATGGACCCTGTAAATTCACAGTACAGAGGACGCCACACCAACTCACAGCCTTAGAGCATGTTAGATACTCCGGCAGGTGGCCAAAATTGGCGAAAACCTCCTAATTCCAGAGGCCACAGAAAGCCACCCCAGAGACACCCATACGGTATTAACAGTCTTCAAGACTTTCACATCAAATAATATGCGAAAAAGGACGCTCCGCAGCCTTGCCGAAGTCTACCAAGTAGCAACAATAAACCCATGGAGTGACAGGGCTATTACCTTTAACGCCAGTGATGAACCTAAATCCCGAACAGCCCGAGCACCAGCCGCATTGGTCCTCAGTCCAATAGTGGACGGCTTTCATCTTACCAAGGTACTCATGAACGGCGGCAGCGGATTGAACCACATTTACGAGGAAACCCTTCAAAAAATGGAAATAGACTGGAACCGCATTGAGCGAAGCAGCACAACCTTTAGAGGAATAATCCCCAGTCAGGAAGCGCGCTGTACAGGAAAAATCACACTAGATGTGGTGTTCGGCACGCCGGATAATTACAGGTCCGAAGAGATCACGTTCCATGTGGCTCCGTTCAGCAGCGGTTATCATGCTCTGCTAGGGCGGGAAGCGTTTACAATCTTCCAAGCAATACCCCATTACGGGTACATGAAGCTCAAAATGCCCGGGCCTAACGAGATCATCACTCTCACTAGTGATCCGGACATAGCACTCCGCGCCGAAAACAAGATAGCCGCACTGGCCCTCGAGGCACTATCCGAAGCCCTAGTTGCTGAGGAACTGACTGCGCTGCGCTCTATGGTGAATAGGGACGATGTGGTACTCAACAAAAGATCCAAGTCCACCTCCTTTAAACCGGCGGACGAAATAGTCAAATTCCAAGTCCATCCAATGGACCCAAATAAAACAGCTTCCATCGGGGCATAGTTAAACCCTGATGTAGACGCCGCACTGCGAGAGTTCCTACGAGAAAACTGGGACATTTTCGCCTGGCACCCTTCAGACATGCCAGGAATCCCACGCAGGCTGGCCGAGCACAGCTTAAATATCCAAACAGGATTCAAACTTGTCAAATAGGCTCTTCGGCGTTTTTCCGAACCTAAGAGACAGGCCATGGGAGAGGAGCTAGCAAAGCTATTGGAGGCCGGATTCATCAGAGATATAAAACATCCGCACTGGCTAGCAAACCTGGTGATGGTACCAAAGAAGGACAAATCATGGCCCCTGTGCGTTGATTTTAAAGACCTTAACAAGGCTTGCCCAAAGGATCCCTTCCCCCTCCCCCGCATCGATCAAGTTATCAACGCTACCGCAGGACACGATTCGTTGTGTTTCCTCAATGCATATTCCGGCTACCATCAAATCAAGATGGCAGAATCAGACCAAGCCGCAATGGCATTTATCACACCATACGACCCATTCTGCTTCAACACAATGCCCTTCGGGCTCAAAAACGCCGGCGCAACATATCAGCGCATGATTCAGACATGTCTGGCAAGCCAGATCGGCAAAACAGTGGAGGCATATGTAGATGATGTGGTCGTGAAAACAAGACATGTCGAATCTGTAGTAGACGACTTGAGGCTCACATTTGATAACCTCCGAACATACGACATCAAGCTCAACCCGGAAAAATGCGTTTTCGGCGTTCCAGCCGGAAAGCTTTTGGGCTTCATTGTATCCGGTAGAGGAATCGAAGCAAATCCAGCCAAGATCCGAGCTCTGTCGGAACTGGATATCCCAAAGGACCTCAAACAAATACAAAAGTTAACCGGATGCGTGGCGGCTCTAAGCCGCTTTATCTCCCGCTTGGGAGAAAAGGCCCTACCCCTTTACCGCCTCCTTCGGTGCACCGAACACTTCGAATGGACGGATGCAGCCACGGCCGGACTCGAGGAAATAAAAGCCATACTGGCAACAAACCCAGTCCTGGCCGTGCCAAATATTGGCGAACCAATGCTATTATACATTGCAGCAACACATCAGGTTGTAAGCGCAGTGCTCGTCGTCGAACAAGAAGCGGACGGACACAAATCCCCCCTTCAAAAGCCGGTCTATTATGTGTCCACTGTCCTCACTCCTTGCAAAACGGTACCCGCATTATCAAAAGATCGCGTACGCGGTATTCATGGCATCCCGAAAGCTACGACACTACTTTCAAGAGTGTTCAATAACATTAGCCTCGGAAGTACCACTGAACGATATTATAAACAACCGTGACGCAACGGGCCGGATTGCAAAATGGGCCATTGAGCTCCTCCCGTTCGACATAACTTATATGCCACGGCGAGCCATCAAGTCGCAAGTCTTGGCCGACTTCGTCGCAGAATGGATGGAGGCCGAACTCCCTAAAGATTACGGCACATATTCAAATTGGATCATGCATTTCGACGGCTCCAAGATGTTGGCCGGACTGGGGGCTGGCATCGTTTTGACGTCCCCCACAGGAGACACAATTCAATACGTACTCCAGATTATGTACACGGACTCCAACAATGCAGCCGAATATGAGGCCATTTTACATGGTCTCCGGATGGCAGTATCCATGGGTATTCAACACCTAGAGGTGCGCGGGGACTCGAACCTCGCAATATCCCAAATAAATGGAGACTTCGATGCCAAGGATCCAAAAATGGCAGCTTACCGCAACGTCGTCCTAAAAATGTCAGCTCGGTTCGAGGGGCTTGAATTTCACCATATAGCCCGGGAAAATAATCAGGCGGCAGATGTCCTGGCACGCATCGGTGCAAAACGCGATGTAGTCCCCCCCAACATCTTCTTGGAAAGGCTGTTCAAGCCATCCGTAGTATGGGAAGGGGAGCCGAACAATGACACCCCGGACCCAACCGCACTGCCCGACACCGAACATTCTGACACAATCGGAGGCTCTGTCAATGAAATAACACCTTCAGCCCACGTAATAATGGCCGTCATCGCCCCGTGGACAGAACCATTCCTCGCCTACCTCACTAGGCAGGAACTCCCCGAGGACCAAAATGAGGCACGGTGCATAGTGCGGCGATCCAAAGCCTACAGAGTCCACGAGGGAGAGCTTTATAAGAAAAGCACTACCGGAGTCCTTCAAAGGTGCATCTCCGAAGAGGAGGGGCGGAACCTCCTGGCTGAAATTCATGCCGGACTGGGCGGTCATCACGCTGCAGCTCGGTCCCTTGTAAGCAAGGCCTTCCGAACAGGCTTTTATTGGCCGACGGCCCGGGCAGACGCTCAGGACTTAGTCCAATGATGCACCGGTTGCCAGCTCTTTGCAAACCAAAGCCATATGCCACCCACCGCCCTCTGAACTATCCCCATTACTTGGCCCTTCGCGGTCTGGGGGCTTGACATGGTTGGACCCCTTAAAGGCGGAACCCACAAGCAAAAATACTTACTGGTCATGGTGGATAAATTCACCAAATGGATAGAAGCCAAGCCTTTTAAGACGGCCGAATCCGGACCGGTGATAGACTATATATCCGGGGTCGTACACCGTTACGGCGTTCCCCACAGCATCATCACTGATAACAACACGAACTTCACGGCCGACGAGGTAAAACTCTGGTGCAAAAACATGGGCATCAAGCTTGATTATGCTTCCGTCTATCACCCACAAACTAACGGCCAGGTCGAACGTGCAAATGGTCTTATCATGAGAGGCATTAAACCCAGATTAGTGCGGCCCCTCATGGAATCTAACACGCACTGGGTAGAGGAGCTCGACTCCGTACTCTGGGGGCTGCGGACCACGCCTAATCGCACCACCGGATACACACCATTCTTTATGGTGTACGGCGCGGAAGCAGTTTTGCCCTGCGACATAATTCATGACTCACCTCGAGTGCGCATGTATGAAGAAAGAGAAGCCGAGCTTGATCAGCAGGACAACTTAGACGCATTGGAGGAGGAGCGTGATGTGGCAAAAGCCCGTTCCGCATTTTATCAACAGCAGGCTCGAAGATACCAAAGCAGAGAAGTACGGGCCAAAAATTACAACGTTGGCGAATTAGTTCTACGACTACCGGACAAGAAAAAGGACAAACTCAAGCCCAAGTCGGAAGGTTCCTTCATAATTGACCAAGTCCTGACTGGTGGAGCGTACCGCCTGCGAGATGCATCGGATAACCGACTCGAGCCAAACCCATGGAACGCAACCCGTCTCCGAAGATTCTATGCCTAGCGCCGGACTTTATGTTCGTCTCCTTCCTCTGTCCATTTTTTATATATTTTCTGTCTTACATTTCTCTTCTACCCTCTCTCTCTTATAGCCTTTAAAGGCTCATAAAGTGACACGCTATCCGCGCTCATTAAACCTAGGGGCTTCTTTAAACAGAAGCTTATTCATACGGGCTTCATGCCCAACACATGTGTCACACTTCCGCATGTACCTTTTATTCACCATTATATGCATCGATATGACTTAAGTTTTGGCCAAGCTGGGTTGCCTGGCTCCTGTGCTTACCCCTACGTTCCCGATTGTTCGACTAGGTGGTAAAGGGAGCACCTCTGCGATTGTTACTGCTGGGTCAGCCGGACGTGTACCTCAGACTGGGTGAAGCTGAAAGCTAGCGTTCTTAAGGGAATATTCGGTCGGTGAACTAAAGATGATCCTTTTATTTTTATTTTTATCTATACGCCCCCGGATGTTTTTCCTGCGTTTCTTTTCACAGCATGGACATGCACCTTAGGGCATGCCTCCCAGGGAAAGGAACCCCTAACGGAACTATTCTCCCTGGAAGATGTTTCTTACTAACCATGTAATATAACATAACTAGTCGGGCACTTGTCTGTTCACGCACTAATGACCCCTATGCCTGGTCTCCATGCATTCCCCGGTTCCTATATAACTGCATGGGAATTCGGACACACTCCGGACCGTCAGGTCCCAAGGCTGAAGCGAAAAGGTCGGCCGTGACAAATGATCTACAATCCGGCTTGAAGGAATTATAAATGTCAATTAAATTACATAGTCATTTTGACTGATTGTATTCCTCTTCAATACCATCTAACATGCTGTCTAATTTACAGTCCTGCTGGGAATACTTTGCGACCAACTCTACTTGGCCGTACACTAAGCTTACAGGGATCTCCTTCCCATCGGGCCCTATAGGACCGACCTCGGCCATGTGGTTGGGGTCAGCCTTTGCGTACCGCGTCTTCACCATGGCCCAGGCCTCCCTAGCGCCTTGACGGCAGGCTGATATCTTCCACAACCAGAAGCACCGCCGTGCTCCCTTTAGCTTCTCCACAAGCTCTCCAAGACCTTCGGGCATGGAGACGGATGGCCACATGGCCTGGGCGATGCCTCGCATCACCTACCGAACTCGATCGAACAGTTGCGAGAGCTCGGGAAGAAGGTCACCCGTAGAACCGGGCATCTCCTTTGTAGGACGACCTGTCAGCACACCTACAGACATTGCTCTGTTAGTCGACTTCCCCGCCGAACTTTCTTTCAAAAGGTTCGTTCAAGCACTTACTAAATATGCCGCATCGAAGCCGCTGATTCTCCTTCACGGAGTCTGACAGCTGGGCACGAACATCTTTCAGCTCGACGCCCAGCTTGGTGTTGGCATCTCAGAGATCGTTCTTCTCCCCCATCACCTTTAACAGCACCCTCTCACCAGCCTTTAGCTGGCGTAGGAGGTGTTGCCTTTCCGGATTCAATCCGGCGCCATCTGCAATTTCATTTGTCAGATTCGCACCAAAGCCGTGCTTCGCAAAATACTTATCTTTCGAAGTGTATATTACCAGAGGGGGTCTCCTTAGGCTCCCCTGCCGCGGCTAGTGCGGCCTCAAGTTGGGCTTTGCACTCTTCCAGCTCCTTGGACAGTAGGGAATTCTTTTCTGTAAGAACCTGCATAACAAATGATCCTTAAATCAGTTATTTTAACTGTTTCAAGTCTCGGGGGCTACTGGTATATATATAATTACCAAAATTTTCTTACCCGTATGTCTTTTACATATTGCTCCGTGGCTCTGGTTAGACCATTTTGAGTGGCACGGAGGTACGCATCTCCCGACTTGAAGGCATCTAACACCTCTTGGGAGAAACAAGCGTCGCGAAGAATTGTCCGGCGACGCCTGTGGTTCATGGCACTCTCCACCTCAGAGTTGGTGGCAGACAACCTGTCCACATCCTCCATCGGAGGAGCGTCCGGTGTGCGCCTTGTGTTCAGCCCCGCTTCCGGGCCAGGCTTTGGAGCCTGGCTGATGGAGGCGCGATTGGCGGTCTCTCCGAATATAGTTCGTCGAGGTCTCTTTGTCCTGAAGAGAGCACAAGTGTTAATATTCCTTGAAGGTACAACACCTGGGATAAGGGGGTGCGCCGTACCTTTGCGCTGACGCCCCGGTCCGGACTTGTAACACCCTCGATGCAGCTATATCTCCTACGTGTCAAAGCACGACTTAGAGGCATAACCGCATTGAAAGCAATGTCGCAAGTGAGGTAATCTTCACACAACCCATATAATACATAAGGGAAAAAGATACATAGCTGGCTTACAATCGCCACTTCACACAATACATGAATAAAGCATTACATCATCCAAATACAATCAGGGCCCGCCTACGGAGCCAAAATAAAAGAAGACTACCCCAAATGCTACACAGATCCCCGATCGACCCCAACTGGGCTCCACTACTGATCAACTAGAACGAAACAACACAAAGGACAAGATCTTCATCGAGCTCCTCCTGAGCTTGGTTGCGTCATTTGCACGGACTCATCGGCACCTGCAAGCTGGTTTTGAAGTAATATGTGAGCCACGGGGACTCAGCAATCTCACACCCTCGCGATCAAGACTATTTAAGCTTATGGGTAAGGTAAAAGGTAAGAGGTGGAGCTGCAGCAAGCGACTATCATATATGGTGGCTAACATAAGCAAATGAGAGCAAGAAGAGAAGGCAAAGCACGACCGATAAAAGTATGATCAAGAAGTGATCCTAGAACAACCTACGTCAAGCATAATTCCAACACCGTGTTCACTTCCCGGACTCCGCCGGAAAGAGACCATCACGGTTTCACACGCGGTTGATGTATTTAATTTAAGATCAACTTCAGGTTTTCTACAACCTGACATTAACAAATTCCTATCTGCCCATAACTGCGGGCACGACTTTCGAAAGTTCAAATTCCTGCAGGGGTGTCCCAACTTAGCCCATCATAAGCTCTCACGGTCAATGAAGGATAAACCTTCTCCCGAGACATTCCGATCAGACTCGGCATCCCGGTTCTACAAGACAACTTCGACAAAGATAAAACAAGTCCAGCAACACCGCCTGAATGTGCCAACAAATCCCGATAGGAGCTGCACATATCTCGTTCTCAGGGCACACTCAGATGAGACATCCTACGAGTAAAACCAAACCTCAAGTTGCCCCGAGGTGGCCACGCAGTGAGCTCGGTCGGACCAAAACTCAGAGGAGCACTGGCCCGGGGGGGTTAAAATAATGATGACCCTTTAGTCTGCAGAACCCAAGGGAAAGAAAAGGCTAGGTGGAAAATGGTAAAACCAAGGTTGGGCATTGCTGGAGGAGTTTTATTCAAGGCGAACTGTCAAGGGGTTCCCATTATAGCCCAACCGCATAAGGAACACAAAATTCGGGAACATAACACTGATATGACGGAAACTAGGGCAGCAAGAGTGGAACAAAACACTAGGCATAAGGCCGAGCCTTCCACCCTTTACCAAGTATATAGATGCATTAATGAAATAAGAATACGGTGATATCCCAACAAGTAAACATGTTCCAACAAGGAACAACATCTCCATGTTCCAACAAGGAACAAACTTCAATCTTCACCTGCAACTAACAGCGCTAGAAGAGGGGCTGAGCAAAGCGGTAACATAGCCAAACAAAGGTTTGCTAGGACAAGGTGGGTTAGAGGCTTGGTTCAACAATATAGGAGGCATGATAAGCAAGTGGTAGGTATCGCAGCATAGGCATAGCAAAAGAGCGAGCATCTAGCAAGCAAAGATAGAAGTGATTTCGAGGGTATGATCATCTTGCTTGAAATCCCGCAAGGAAGAAGAACGAGTCCATGAAGAAGACAAACGGACGTAGATGAACGGGTCCTCACAAACGCGACATTACCGGAACCAACCCGAAGAAGCAAACACCGGAAAGAAGCACACAACATAGTAATCAACCATCACATGAACATGGTATGATATGCGGGATGCGGTATGTGATGCATATGCATGATTTGCAAAGGAATGATGGAACCTGACCTCAACTTGGAAAACCAAGAGTGCCACTGGAAATGTGAGGTGATTTCGGTTGAAATCGATATAAAGATCACCGGATCCGGATGCACGGTTTGGAAATGGCAAGCAAAACAAATATGACACCGGTCTGTGATAAACAACAAGTAGCCATCTAAATGCATCAAGATAATTATGCTACAACACTCAAACATGGCAAAAAAATACATGGCAGGGATCCAATCATAATGCTTAACAAAAGATGAACACTGAGCTACGGCTAATTCATCCATTAACAGGTTCAAACAAGCATGGCAAAAGAGCAAATGATAAACAAGTTTCAGACTTTGTGAAATTAACACAAGCCTGGAATTTCAGATCAGGTAGCACACTTTGGAGCATGAAAACTATATGCTACAGGAACTTAACATGGCAAAGAAAAGCATGGCATGGAGCTACTCAACGAGCTTAACAAAAATCCCTTAGTGACCTTGAGCCAAAAGGGATCAGAAAATACAATTGCAAGCATGTGAACATGGCAAAAACATAATCTGATCACAGACTTAGTGAAAAACTGGAGCATGCAAATCAGATATCAAGTAGGCATATTTACGAGCTCGATGAACGCACTACAGTAGAGCTTGATTGACTCAAGCTAGGATGCTCCATAATTGCAAACTAAGACATGGATGGATAGAGCACTACAAGATTAACAAATCATCCTTACTGATCGTCCTCAAAAGAGACACGGATCACTAGGAAACAACATGAACATATGGCATATTGATAAAAACAGATCAAGGACTTAGTGGAATTGCTAAGTCCCTGAAAACAGAATTAACGAATGCACTACATTGCAAGCTTGTGCTAGTCACAAAACATGTCACAAAAATACATGGATAGCACCTCCGTAAAGATGGCATGACATATAATAAAACTCATCTAGAGCTCAAGGGCATATCATGCACACATTAATCATGGCAAAATGACAAATAGCTATTTGGAGCAGCAGATCTGACAATGAACTCAAATAGCACTCTTCCAACAGCATTTCAGGCATCAAAATGAGCTCAAATGAAAATGATGCAATGAGATTAAATGATGTACTCTCTGAGAAGAACATTTTGATATGCTACACGTGCAAATCGGAGTTACGGGTGATGAGTTATGGCATGATGAACATGGGCATTTGAATCTGGAAATCTCGAGGACTTAGAGGAAATTTCAACCTCTCTGAGAAAATCAACGGGACGGAGCGGTGCGGGACGGCTCGGTGCAGATCTGAGACGGGCGTTTGGATCGGGGGAGTGGTGGATCTCATCCCACTCCCCGGACCGGATCTGGCCTGCTGGGCTGGCGGGAGGCGTCGGCTCGCTCCCGAGCAAGGCCATGACGATGGCGGCGGCGGTGGTTCAATCCGGCGATGGGGCGGCTGAACGGCGGCAGGAACGGGTTCGTTCGGCCGGCCGGTGCCGGATTTGGGCACGGCGGTGGTGTGGGCCACGACTCGCCAGAGTCCAGCGAGCAGGGAAAGGCGGAGCAGCGGACGGCGGCACCGGCGGACGGAGGCGCGACGCGACGGCGCTAGAGACGGCCGGCTGGAGAAGAAGGGCGGCGGAGGTCGCTGCCGGCGAAAGGAGCAGTGGGCTCGGGCGGCGGGCGACGCCCTGGCGGGGAGGCGACGCGGTCAGGCTCGCGCGGGCCTGCAATGGGCTCGGCGGGCTGCGCGGTGGAGGAGGGAGGCGGTGACACATGGCAGCGCGCGAGTGGAGGATGGAGGCGGCGGCGCTGAGGTGGCGGCTCCCGATTGGCCCAGGTGAGGTGGAGGGTGCGGCGGACATGTCCGGTGCGGTGGAGAGATTTGTCCGGCGGCGCGAGGAGCGGAGCTAGGGTTTCGTCTGCGCGAGAATTTCAGAGGAGAGCACTTATATATAGGTAGAGGGAGCTAGGAGAGTCCAAATGAGGTGCGGTTTTCGGCCACGCGATCATGATCGAACGCTCTAGATGATGGAGAGGGTTTTGATGGGTTTTGGGCCAAATTGGAGGGGTGTTGGGCTGAAACACACACGAGGCCTTTTCTGTCCCTCGGTTAACCGTTGGAGCATCAAACGAAGTCCAAATGGCACGAAACTTGACAGGCGGTCTACCGGTAGTAAATTAAGGCCGCATGACAAGTCTCGGTCCAATCTGAAAACGTTTAACACCCGCACACGAAAAGAAGTAGAAAGGTACACCGGGTGACATAGGAGCGTTGGATGCAAAACGGACAACGGGGAAAATGCTCGGATGCATGAGACGAACATGTATGCTAATGCAATGCACATGAAGACATGATATGAGATGCATGACACGCAAGCAATGACAAGGCAACAATAGCGAATAACGGGACGACACCTGGCACATCGGTCTCGGGGTGCTACAACACTCCACCACTACGAGAGGATCTCGTCCCGAGATCTAGAATGGCACCGGAGGGAAAAAACAGAAGAGAAAGAGAAAAGGTAAAACTAAGTTTCTCCTTTGACAAACGAGTGAAACCAAAGAACCTTGAAAAGGTTGAGCAAAATGAAAGAAAGAAGCCTTGGAGAAGAACAAAGTTGAAAGCACTCCGTTAAGAAAAAGGAACAAGGAACAAATTCGAACAGCACTCCGGTTGAGAAGGGATGCAAGACTTGATAAAATGAAAGAACTTGAGCAGCGGGCACACACTCCGGTTAAATGGATAAGCACGAAAAGAATATGATCTTCACAATTCGAGATGATGATTGAAAAGAGCAACATCACAAGGCCTCCGGAACGAACGAATAGAATATAGATAATTGAAATAAAAGAATGGAGAAGAAAATGCGAACTTCTGCCACAAGAGAGCTTGGAAAGGCATCTTTAGGAGAAGGGTCGAACGGAGTTGTTGGAACACCAACAACGAAAAGAATACGCTTGATATGGTCTTATGGAATCCATCTCAAATTATGAGGTGACAACCAGCCACTCACGGGAAGAAGAATTGGATTGATATGAACAAGGAGGCGAGAAAACTATTTCATCGGGAGGATAAATGAAGAACTTGGGTCCTTTATAAGCACCAAAGATAGCAACAATCCTTAGGGAAAGCTTTAGGTGAAATATAACCCAAGATGACTCCAATGAAGAGATTGCTGGATTTACAATACCCCATTCTCAATAACCTATGAATCATGAAACATGAACTCAAATTATCAAGAATGACATAATAACACCTCCAATGATATGGAAGAGAGAATTGCACTCTGGATAGCAAGATGAAGAATACTTGAGCTCCCTAGAAATGAATCTCGATGAAAACTTCGAGAAGGAATTAAATCCTTGATGAATCACCATGTCGAGCCTTCGTGAAAACTCCAGTAAAAGAATGATCAAACGAAATGGAGGATGAAAAGAATAAGGTTGAAGCCTTGCAATGATTTACATGAATCTCCGTGGAGATGTAATTGAAAAAGGTTGGAACTCCGGGAAAAAGAAAGATGGGCACTTGAAACCAAGAATTTAATCATCGTGAACAAACTCTGGAAGAAAATATTAACATATGGATGAAACAAGAATAAGAATTGCATTATGCTTATCCTTCACCAATTTAATTGCTGACAAGCAATGGATTTGACATACTACTTATCCTCGTAGAAAGATTAAGATAGATATAGCGCAAACTTGAGAAAGTCTTCAACGATCCACCAGTAGAATTGGAAAGATCAAAGAATTGATATGATAACAAAGAAAGAGAAATCTTAAACGAACCACCGTAATAATTAAAAATGAACGAAGAGAAGATAAAGAAACATCGGGAAGAATTATAAAATGAACGAAGATGCTTGAGATGATTTAGATACATGAGAACGAAGAGATCACGAGCCGATTAGAGATCACTTGAACGAAGCACCGGTAAGATAGGAGACTGATAACTGACTGCTGACAATGAATAAACCTGAATTGATGGACTCCGGATAACAAACTGAAAAGACTCCTGAATTACTCCGGATGGTTGAAAAGAATTCTCATAACCAAAACAATTATGAGGGGATGGAAACAATCTAGAATCACGAATCTTGAAGAGAATGGAGCAGGATTGAGATAAAATCTTCTTCGGTATTCAATATCTAAGAATGATGATGAGAAAACACCACCATGATAATTGATGAGACACTCCGGAATGAAGAATGGAAAGGTAGAGCCAACGGTGAAAAGAATTTAACCGATCTTAGAGAAAGGCATTTGACCGATGGTAAGTCATTCTTACGTCAAACTTCGAAAGAATTTAGGCTAGCTCCGGGAGAATAAGAAGAGTCAGGTAAGATCCTGGGAAAAGACCTGTGGGTTAGGGCCCACTCAAAAGAAACACCGTTGGACGATTCAAAAGAGAGAAAGCATCGGTTGAATTAAATGACTTGAATGAGGGGACATCCTCGAAAGAGCTTGAACGAAAGCAGAGTGTAAGCATGAATCTTTGAGATATCTTGAGCACTCCGGAATAAATGAATAGAAAGAAATGAATGGTTATGAGGTGCACCGGTATGAGAAGGCATTTGAAGCAAGGAAAATAATATGATCAGCACAGAAAAACTAGAATTGAAACCACCGAAGAAGAAAAGAATTAAGGGTGATGACCTTGAGGCTCCGTTAAAAATCTTCGTGAGAATCACCGGATAAGAACATGAAGGAAAAGAATGGAGAGACTTCCATCAATAAAATGGACAGTGATTAAGAAATCTGAATCCTTGAAGAAAACAAGGGTGGGTGGGCGGGAAAAACAAGGGCAAGCTTGGGGAGGATGAAATGAACACCGTTGAGAAAGCTGAGATTGAAACTTGCGGATGTTGCAATGATCGGATCCACTTGAAGAGAAGCAAGCCGGTTAAAAGGATTAACACGACAATCTCGATTATCATGAAGGATTTGTATTCACATCGAAGTATGAGAACACCATTTGGGGAAGGTATGGAATCAACACTTGACATTGAAGCAACTCGAATACCACACTCAAAATAAAACAAAGGATTGGCTTGCAAAATAAGCCGGAACAAACATATGATAAAGATTTCATCTGAAGTTTTCGTGGTGGGGCCTACATGGGCTCGATCGTACAGAACCATCATGTACAAGGTAGTGCACATGACATACGAAGCGTCCCCGAGTCGGCATAGCCAAGGACTCTTTAAGACACAACGAGACCACTGTAAAACCAACCGTGGATAGGCGGACCACTAGACGTCGAACCCCAATTTCATATCATACATCTGTCAAAAGATATCCCAAGAGCTACTTGAATTCCCACTTACAAACTCCCGAAATTTTCTGGTTATGCAATCAGGTGTTGGGGATACAGGGGAAGCATAATATCTCACCCAAAACTAGCAAATCCTACATCCAGCTGTATCCAGCCTTCAACACATAACCAAGAAACCTTCGGAAATCATTTACCTCAACCTTCGAAAAGCATCCGTTATACGAGTTATGGCAATACTCCCGAACTCCCTCCCTAGTACTGGGTGGCGTCGAGGTTATCTCACCAACAATTGCATAAAAGAGATTTTCGATGTCGGCGAAACTAAACTCAGGTATTCCAGAAATGCAACGATAAAATTGTGACGACAACACCTCGGAGCTCAACTCCCCGGGACACTGCCAGAACCCCTAAATGTCAGGAGGCACCACGAACAATGTTCTCGTCATAAAACCATCGGAACGATTCCAAGATACCCACGTGATCCTAATTTTTTCTTGTGAAATTTGAGAAGAGAAGAGTCAAAACTCTACGTCAGTATGCCTCACCAGAGCGACAAAGGGACTGAGGAGTAAAAAGAAGTCCTAACTCCCCGATATATATAATTCCTAAAAGACTCAAAACATTTCTAGACTCAATAACGCCAGCGATTCGATCAGGCAGGGGGCTCCTAAGATCGGGGAAGGCTCTGATTACCAACTTGTAACGCCCTCGATGCGGCTATATCTCCTACGTGTTGAAGCACAACTTAGAGGCATAACCGCATTGAAAGCTATGTCGCAAATGAGGTAATCTTCACACAACCCATATAATACATAAGGGAAAAAGATACATAGTTGGCTTACGATCGCCACTTCACACAATACATGAATAAAGCATTACATCATCCAAATACAATCAGGGCCCGCCTATGGAGCCAAAATAAAAGAAGACTACCCCAAATGCTACACAGATCCCCGATCGACCCCAACTGGGCTCCACTACTGATCAACTAGAACGAAACAACACAAAGGACAAGATCTTCATCGAGCTCCTCCTGAGCTTGGTTGCGTCATCTGCACGGACTCATCGGCACCTGCAAGTTGGTTTTGAAGTAATCTGTGAGCCACGGGTACTCAGCAATCTCGCACCCTCACGATCAAGACTATTTAAGCTTATGGTTAAGGTAAAAGGTAAGAGGTGGAGCTGCAGCAAGCGACTAGCATATATGGTGGCTAACATACGCAAATGAGAGCGAGAAGAGAAGGCAAAGCACGGTCGATAAAAGTATGATCAAGAAGTGATCCTAGAACAACCTACGTCAAGCATAATTCCAACACCATGTTCACTTCCCGGACTCCGCCGGAAAGAGACCATCACGGTTACACACGCGGTTGATGTATTTTAATTAAGATCAACTTCAGGTTTTCCACAACCGGACATTAACCAATTCCCATCTGCCCATAACCGCGGGCACGGCTTTCGAAAGTTCAAATCCCTGCAGGGGTGTCCCAACTTAGCCCATCACAAGCTCTCACGGTCAACGAAGGATAAACCTTCTCCCGAGACATTCCGATCAGACTCGGCATCCCGTTTCTACAAGACAACTTTGACAAAGATAAAACAAGTCCAGCAACACTGCCTGAATGTGCCGACAAATCCTGATAGGAGCTGCACATATCTCGTTCTCAGGGCACACTCAGATGAGACATCCTACGAGTAAAACAAAACCTCAAGTTTCCCCGAGGTGGCCCCGCAGTCTGCTCGGTCGGACCAACACTCAGAGGAGCACTGGCCCGGGGGGGTTAAAATAATGATGACCCTTGAGTCTGCAGAACCCAAGGGAAAGAAAAGGCTAGGTGGCAAATGGTAAAACCAAGGTTGGGCATTGCTAGAGGAGTTTTATTCAAGCGAACTGTCAAGGGGGTCCCATTATAGCCCAACCGCGTAAGGAACGCAAAATCCGGGAACATAACACCGATATGACGGAACCTAGGGCGGGAAGAGTGGAACAAAACACCAGGCATAAGGCCGAGCCTTCCACCCTTTACCAAGTATATAGATGCATTAATTAAATAAGAATATTGTGATATGCCAACAAGTAAACATGTTCCAACAAGGAACAACATCTCCATGTTCCAACAAGGAACAAACTTTAATCTTCACCTGCAACAAACACGCTAGAAGGGGGGCTGAGCAAAGCGGTAACATAGCCAAACAATGGTTTGCTAGGACAAGGTGGGTTAGAGGCTTGGTTCAACAATATAGGAGGCATGATAAGAAAGTGGTAGGTATCGCAGCATAGGAATAGCAAAAGAGCGAGCATCTAGCAAGCAAAGATAGAAGTGATTTCGAGGGTATGATCATCTTGCCTGAAATCCCGCAAGGAAGAAGAACGAGTCCATGAAGAAGACAAACGGACGTAGATGAACGAGTCCTCACAAACGCGATGTTACCGGAACCAACCCGAAGAAGCAAACACCGGAAAGAAGCACACAACATAGTAGACAACCAACACATGAACATGGTATGATATGCGGGATGCGGTATGCGATGCATATGCATGATTTGAAAAGGAATGATGGAACCTGGCCTCAACTTGGAAAACCAAGAGTTCCACTAGAAAGGTGAGGTGATTCCGGTTGAAATCGATATAAAGATCACCGGATTCGGATGCACGGTTTGGAAATGGCAAGCAAAACAAATATGACACCGGTCTGCGATAAACAGCAAGTAGCCATCTAAATGCATCAAGATAATTATGCTACAGCACTCAAACATGGCAAAAAAATACATGGCAGGGATCCACTCATAATGCTTACAAAAGATGAACACTGAGCTATGGCTAATTCATCCATTAACAGGTTCAAACAAGCATGGCAAAAGAGCAAATGATAAACAGGTTTCAGACTTAGTGAAATTAACACAAGCCTAGAATTTCAGATCAGGTAGCACACTTTGGAGCATGAAAACTATATGCTACAGGAACTTAATATGGCAAATAAAATCATGGCATGGAGATACTCAAAGAGCTTAACAAAAATCCCTTAGTGACCTTGAGCCAAAAGGGATCAGAAAATACAATTGCAAGCATGTGAACATGGCAAAAACATAATCAGATCACAGACTTTGTGAAAAACTGGAGCATGCAAATCAGATATCAAGTAGGCATGTTTACGAGCTCGGTGCACTCACTATAGAGCATGGCATGACAAACTAAGCATACACCCATCAAGAATACATGGCATAGGAGCTAGAAATGGCAAGAACAACAACATAGCATGCACGGATCAACAACAACATCCTCGGCAAAATCGCTAACAAGTAGACATTCTGCCCAGATTCATGAAATAGCAAAAGTAGAGCTCGATTGACATAAGCTAGGTTGCTCCATAATTGCAAACTAAGATATGGATGGATAGAGCACTACAAGATTAGCAAATCATCCTTACCGATCATCCTCAAAAGAGGCACGGATCACTAGGAAACAACATGAATATATGGCATATTGATAAAAACAGATCAAGGACTTAGTGGAATTGCCATGTCCCTGAAAACAGCATTAACGAATGCACTAATTTGCAAGCTTGTGCTAGTCACAAAACATGTCACAAAAATACATGGATAGCACCTCTGTAAAGATGGCATGGCATATAACAAAATCATGTAGAGCTCAGGGGCATATGATGCACACATTAATCATGGAAAAAATGACAAATAGCTATTTGGAGCAGCAGATTTGACAATTAAGTCAAACAGCACTCTTCCAACAGCATTTCGGGCACCAAAATGAGCTCAAATGAAAATTATACAATGATATTAAACGATGTACTCTCTGAGGCGAACATTTTGATATGCTACACGCGCAAATCGGAGTTACGGATGATGAGTTATGGCATGATGAACATGGGCATTTGAATCTGGAAATCTCGAGGACTTAGAAGAAATTTCAACCTCTCTGAGAAAATCAACGGGACGGAGCAGTGCGGGACGACTCGGTGCAGATCTGAGACGGGCGTTTGGATCGGGGGAGTGGTGGATCTCATCCCACTCCCCGGACCGAATCTGGCCTGCTGGGCTGGCGGGAGGCGTCGGCTCGCTCCCGAGCAAGGCCATGACGATGGCGGCGGCGGTGGTTCAATCCGGCGATGGGGCGGCTGAACGGCGGCGAGAACCGGTTCGTTCGGCCGGCCGGTGCCGGATCTGGGCACGGCGGCGGTGTGGGCCACGACTCGCCGGAGTCCGGCGAGCGGGGAAAGGCGGAGCAGCGGACAGCGGCACCGGCGGACGGAGGCGCTCCGTGACGTCGCTAGAGACGGCCGGCTGGAGAAGAAGGGCGGCGGAGGTCGCTGCCGGCGAAAGGAGCCGTGGGCTCGGGCGGCGGGCGACGCCCTGGCGGGGAGGCGACGCGGTCAGGCTCGCGCGGGCCTGCAATGGGCTCGGCGGGCCGCGCGGTGGAGGAGGGAGGCGGCGACACATGGCAGCGCGTGAGTGGAGGATGGAGGCGGCGGCGCTGAGGTGGCGGCTCCCGATTGGCCCGGGTGAGGTGGAGGGTGCGGCGGACATGTCCGGTGCGGTGGAGAGATTTGTCCGGCGGGGCGAGGAGCGGAGCTAGGGTTTCGTCTGCGCGAGAATTTCAGAGGAGAGCACTTATATATAGGTAGAGGGAGCTAGGAGAGTCCAAATGAGGTGCGGTTTTCGGCCACGCGATCATGATCGAATGCTCTAGATGATGGAGAGGGTTTTGATGGGTTTGGGGCCAAATTGGAGGGGTGTTGGGATGCAACACACACGAGGCCTTTTCGGTCCCTCGGTTAACTGTTGGAGCACCAAACGAAGTCCAAATGGCACGAAACTTGACAGGCGGTCTACCGGTAGTAAACTAAGGCCGCATGACAAGTCTCGGTCCAATCCGAAAACGTTTAACACCCACACATGAAAAGAAGTAGAAAGGGACACTGGGTGACATAGGAGCGCCGGATGCAAAACGGACAACGGGGAAAATGCTCGGATGCATGAGACGAACACGTATGCTAATGCAATGCACATGAAGACATGATATGAGATGCATGACACGCAAGCAATGACAAGGCAACAACAGCGAATAACTGGACGACACCTAGCACATCGGTCTCGGGGCGCTACAGGACTGCACCTCTTTTCTGCCCACGGGGCCCTGCGGCCCCTCGTTGGCTTGTCGCCGTAGGTTCGCCTCCCGTTTCTGGGAGGCCGGGATTAGCCCTGGATGATCAGCCGTAATGGCCACCAGGGCATTGTCCTTGCTCAATTGATGGAACACTCCATCAATCAGATCCACCGAAAGCTCCGGATCCTCTTGCGAGTCCGGGTCGAGGGACCGTCCTGGGTCCTCGGGTTGTGGAGGAGGGTTGTTTATTTCTTTAACAGCTTGGCGCAGTTCCTGCGTCAAAATCACTAAGATTAAATATTTAACCATGGGGATATAAAACGGATGGGCAAGATGTGATCACTCACCCAGCTTGGATGATTGTACATGGAAAATCCACCCTTTGGGTCAACGCGGAGAAAATCCTCCTCTTCTCCCTTGTACAAAGCGGACAAGGTCTTTTTTAGAGCCGGAGCCGAATCCGGCCCCTTACGGCCGTAGCGGGTGGTGTCGTCCTCCCCGTTGAAATCCCACATCGGGTGGCCTCTATACTGTAGCGGCTGCACCCCTCGCATGATGCATGCGGCCATGACCCCGATCATAGCTCCCTCCACAGTCTGAAATGAGCTTCAACACCAGAGAACAGCTCGCAGAGGGCTACAAAGCCCGTGATATGCAGTACTGTGGCAGGCGTGAGATGATGTAGCTGGAGGCCGTAGAACTCCAGCAGCCCCGGAGAAATGGATGGATTGGAAATCCGAGTCCCCTTATTAAATAAGGGACGAGGCACACCCGCTCTCCTTTGGAGGGATTAGGGGCGCTCTCCGCTTGCTCTCACCCGTTATAGATGGCAAGACCGGCTCGAACCGGGATCATATAGGCCGGGGGGAGAAATCCCTTGGTCTGGAGCGTCACTAGCTCGCTATACGGGATGGAGCATCTTTCCCAATATCTAGGCTTAGGGCTGGAAGGGCGGGAGGAGGAGTCGCGACAGCTGGCCATGGTGGAATGGATCTTTGTTGAATGCGCTCTGATGAACACTCGCGAAGGGGGAAGGTGTGGTTTGGATCTAAATCCTCGTCTCCTTAAATAGGTCAGCTCATTTACGCAGCTAGGGGTGTGAATGTAAAAACACTCAGACCTTTCATATTCGTTTGACACGTGGGGAGCGGCCATTATTGGGCGCAGAAGCCAAGGAGCGCAACATCTACAAGAAACCGGACTTTATTCAACAGGTACATGGAATTTGGAGGAGAACCCACCTTGCAATGCCGAAGACAATCTGCGCGCCGGACTCATCGTCATTGAAGCCTGGTTCGGGGGCTACTAAGGGAGTCCTGGATTAGGGGGTGTCCGGATGGCCGGACTATACCTTCAGCCGGACTCCAGGACTATGAGGATACAAGATTGAAGACTTCGTCCCGTGTCCGGAAGGGACTTTCCTTGGCGTGGAAGGCAAGCTTGGCGATACGGATATTAAGATCTCCTATCATTGTAACCGACTCTATGTAACCCTAACCCTATCTGGTGTCTATATAAACCGAAGGGTCTTAGTCCGTAGGACAACATACACATCAACAATCATACCATAGGCTAGCTTCTAGGGTTTAGCCTCCTCGATCTCGTGGTAGATCTACTCTTGTACTACCCATATCATCAATATTAATCAAGCAGGACGTAGGGTTTTACCTCCATCAAGAGGGCCCGAACCTGGGTAAAACTTCATGTCCCTTGCCTCCTGTTACCATCCAGCCTAGACACACAGTTCGGGACCCCCTACCCGAGATCCACCGGTTTTGACACCGACAAGGGGTTTATAGGGAGACACTCTTCGAGTTGAATCCGCAATGCATTCCATAGATAATCTGACTACTATTCATGTTTTCATGAATCTCAGATTCTGAACAGCATCATAATGATTATGACCTTGCGCGCATGAAAAGAATAAAGCAGAACAATGCCATGGCTGTCAAACTTGGCATTAAGGGACTGAAATCGACTCTGGTTGCAATGCAATGCAATGCAAACGCTCTCCACCTACAGATTCATGCTCAGAATATGATCCTAACCGTGATCCTGAGTTAGAGGGAGACCTAAGTCAATGTAGCTCTGATATCTCTCCAACGTATCTATAATTTATGAAGTATTCATCCCAATATTTTATCATTCTTGGGTGTTTTACAATCATTTTATAGCAACTTTATATCATTTTTTGGGACTAACCTATTGACCCAGTGCCCAGTGCCAGTTGCAGTTTTTTGCTTGTTTTTTACATCACAGAAAATCAATATTAAACGGAGTCCAAACACCGCGAAACTTTTTGTGGATTTTTTATGCACCGGAAGGAACACAATGGGCCAGAGCTGCACCTGGGGGTGCCCCGAGGGGGGCACAACCCACCAGGGCGCGTCGGGGCCCCCTGGCGCGCCCAGGTGGGTTGTGCCCACCTCGGTGGCCTCCCGCACCCCCTCTTTGCACTATAAATTCCCAAATATTCCGCCGCCGCAGGGCCCCGTAGCCACTGAAAACCTATTTATACCTGTTCCGGCACCATGCCAGAGGGGGGAATCATCTTCGATGGCCATCTTCATCATCCCGACGACCACCACGATGACGAGGGAGTAGTCCACCCTCGAGGCTGAGGGTTTGTACCAGTAGCTATGTGTTTAATCTCTCCCTCTCTCTCGTGATCAAAATCATGGGCTTTGTTAATATAGTCGGATCATATGATGTTTCTCCTCTCTATACTCTTGCTGTGATGAATTGAATCTTTACCCTTTGAAGTTTTGTCTTGTCGGATTGAATGTTCAGATTTGAGAACACATGATGTATGTCTTGTGGTATGAATACTTGAGGTGAAATTGGTGTATCTTATTGATTCACTTGATATATGTTATGTCACTCAACTTGCGGATTCCCGTGATGATATAGGGGTAATCTATGCATAGGGGTTGATGCACGTTTTTATTATCTTTTCTCCGAAAGAAACTTTGGGGTCTCCTTGTAGTTCCTTGTGTGGATTGAGTATTATGAATATGAATTTGCTTGGTGTTATTCTAGTACGAACTCTAGGATAGATCGAACGGAAACTATAGCTTTGTGTTGTTTTAGTACGAACTCTTGAATAGATCGAACGGAAAGAATAGCTTTGAGGTGGTTTCGTACCCTACAATCAATTTCTATCTTTTGTTCTCCGCTAATAGGAAATCGGGAGTGATTCTTTATTACACTTTGAGGGATAATCGTGTGATCCAACTATGTTAGCACTGTTGAGAGATTGCACTAGTGAAAGTACAAACCCTAGGCCATGTTTTTAAGCATTGCAACACCGTTTTTGTGCCCGTTTACTATTTGCTACCTTGATGTTTTTTAATTCAGATTATAAAAATATATTTCTATCATCAACATTACACTTTTATCACCATCTCTTCGACGAACTAGTCCACCTATACAATTTGCCATTGTATTGGGTGTGTTGGGGACACAAGAGATTTCTTGTATTTGGTTGCAGGGTCGTTTGAGAGAGACCATCTTCATCCTACACCTCTCACGGATTGATAAACCTTAGGTCATGCACTTGAGGGAAAATTGCTACTATCCTACAAAACTCTGCACTTGGAGGCCCTACACATGTCTACAAGAATAAAGTTGCGTAGTAGACATCAAGCTCCCTAGTGGAGGAGTCAGAGGCAGATGCCCTATCTTATTCACCCATGAAGGTGCTTGCTCTAACTTTCCAAGGTTATATTGGTCGCACATATCTTGTAACTGATGCTTTGCATTGCTTCTACTTTGTTGCACTACCATTAGCTTAGTTTACACATTGTGTATGTGAATACGCCCTGCCTATCCATTTTTAGTACATAGTCCATGTGTCATCATACCATATTTATCCATTCAAATGATGTTCTTGTGTATCAGACGTTCAAAAGGAAGAGGGCGATTGCTGATCGCGGAGGAGCACGAGCAAAGTATGTGGAAAAGGTAGTGACACCTAATAAATCAAATAGCCCATTAGCTGTAGTTGCAATATCACGTCAACCACAAAACACCCCAACTCTATTAGACTCTAGCCCTACTATACTGGTCATTTTTGATGCCCCAACTCAGCAGACCCCAACTACAGCAAACTGTATGATGATGCCAATTGACATAGCACCACCTCTACGACGCAAAACCCACATTCCAGCAAAGAGTACAACAAATCCAGTTGCTAAACCCCTTTTCGAACCAGAGAGAGCCCCAATTGCAGCAAATATGACCCCTATTCCATTTCTTCCCAGTTTAGAAGATGAAGCTTATATTGTTGTCAGGAACTTTGTGCGCATCTTTCCTTCATGGAAAGATTATAACGCAGACACAAAACAATTTCCAGTCTTCCTCCGCAACTTACGCGTAAGTAATGTACTAATGTTATTCATTGTAATTACTGCATATGTTTCTACTGACAGAAGACACAATATTTCATTCTTTTAAATAGGCGAGGACCAAACTGGATTGTCAAGACGAGAAAGGGTTGGTTGCACTTTTCCAGCACTTGTTGATGAAGTATCGTTCCTACCTGAGGCAAGTGCACTTCGATGGCAAGCCTCTAAACGAAATTTCTGTAAAGTCTCTGGTGCTACATTTATCAAACAGTGACAGGAATAATATTGACACATTGGTCTCATCTACAGGGTAAGGTACTGTCTGTGATATCACATGAACTACATTTTTGCATTTGCCTTAACATCTCACTTGTACGAAAACTATTAGCAGAAGAACATTCATTCTCAAGGGACCACAAAATCTCGCAACTATACTGCACACTGAATTGCTCTTGTGAGTACCTCTTGCCCTGTATGACCATACTTACTTTCGTAGTTGTTTGATTATGTAGCATCACTGCACATGTTAGCCTCGTTATCGTCCATTTGGTGGACATTATAAGATCTGTATGGACTCTTACATCAATTTAGAATGAACCCATTGCTTTTGAAGAGGTTTATCTCTGTAGTCCTCTTGTAAGGACTGAACGTCGTCTATCACTGTACTTACATTAACAGCTACTCCCTCTGTCCCATAATATAAGAATGTTTTGTACAATACATTAGTGTTCAAAATACTCTTGTATTATGGGAAGAGGGATTGGTTCATTGTGTATCATTCTTCATCTTATCTCCCTCGCCCACCATTTACTAAAAAAATATCAGATCTATATGTAATCTTACCAAAATGTTGAATACAAAGACAATGCCAGTGCAGAAGTGTAGCCCATTGCTCTTGTGAGTGCATTTTGTCCTGTAACGCTTGTACTTCCAGGGATTGGTAGTTGATTATGTAGCATCAATCTGCATCTTATCTTCATAATCCTCTATCCCTTCTAGTATTATCATATCTATAATTACTCTCCGCAAAATGTAGAGTACAAGCAATGCTTATGAAGAATATTATGTGCTGAAATTCTTGAGTTATCGTTCCCTTGACATGGAGAAGGGAATTATAAAGCCGGTGTTAACTGTTAATGTAAGAAAGTCCTTCTTAAGCCTTTATCCTCAATTGTTGTTTAATTTGCTCATACTCCCTATAGTTTACTGTTGTTTAGTTTGTTATTTCTATCAAAATGCATGTTCGCAACAACCGTAAGTTCCAAGTTTTACTTGTAAAACCCAATTCCTTGTTCATACCATGCACATTAGGCAATACTCCCTATATTTATGCTTGTTTTTGTGGATCTATAATCCAGTGTGTGGTGAAGCAGCCCACGTTTGCACCTTGTCATCTCCTGTTTTATCTTACTAATGTGGCTGATGATATGAACAACATGCCATGCACATTAACCAAAATAGATACAATGATTGTCTTTGCCTTCATCTATGCTTGTTATGTTGACATGGTAATCTAGTAGTATGGTGAAGCTCCCTGCATTATGAACAATGCCAAATTATGCTATTGATATTTTGAACTTACACTTTGTTTTCTAATTTGATATTCGATGGAATTGACAACACAATTATCATCTTTGTTTATACACGTGCAAAACCTGTCATCTCTCTACTTGTTTCAGGGTGATATGCCTGATGGCATGCACAAGTCTGCCGAAGGTTGTGACACAAACACAACATATATTGCAACAAAGAAGGCAAAACATCTTGAAGATAGCAAGACAACCCCAAAGTCTTGTTTTGATGAAGTGTTCAAGTTACTTGAGACTAGCAGTCAGACAAACTCACAGAATTCGCTGTCTGAATCAGTTCGACTTCTTCAGTCCCAAGTTCTAGCAGAAAGGCATTCTGCAACTCAACTTCGACTTGAATTCCTATCTCTAAGAAAGATTGCGAAGAACACCAATGAGAACCTCATTGCTAAATAGCTACACCTAGAAGCTATGACCGACATGCTAGGAAGTTCCCACGCAAGGCTAACCTTTCTTGAACTATCTTGGAAATGGTCTTGGTTTAGTATTATTTTGTTACGCTGCAATGGTGCCCTGTTTTCGTAATCTGCTTCTTTGTTGCGCTTTATGATCACTGGTGGTGAACTTCGATGCCCAGTGGATGTAATATACCATAAATCCTTTATTGTATAGTGTAGGTTTATTGTAAGTTACTATGTCGTAATTTCTTTATTGTATAGAGTAGGTTTGTTCTTAATTCCTACTAGTTACCGCCATCATTCGCTATCTAGAAAAAAATATGATGTAGTCGACCGGGCCGAAACATTCGCCTCTAATGGGCTTGGTTTTTAGCAGGCCACAATTGGCTCGGCCTGCATCTTTCTTGGGCCTGAATGGCCATTGGGGCCTTCACACTTTGCGCCAGGCCCACAACTTACTCCGGCCTATATTTGGCCCAAATTTTAGTTGGGCCTTTTGTGGACCCATCGCTTAGTTTGGCCCATGTAGCGTTGGGCCATTAACAGGCTGAATATTTTGGTGGCCTGTTATGGCCCAGAAGAAACCATGGGCCTTTAGCATGCTGAAATTCACGTTGGGCCTCAATTTTGACTGGTCGTCGACGGGCCTTCAACAGGCTGAAAGGTAGTCCAGGCCTTTTTTGGCCCAGTTATATGACGGTCCGTTACCAGGCCTAAACATATTTCGGGCCTTAGTTGGCCCACTGAAATCATGGGCCTTTAAGAGGCCGAAAGCTTAGTACAGGCATCAACGGGCTGAATTGTACGACAGGACTTTAACAAACCCAAAGTCACGTTGGGCTGAACTGTTGCCACCTTTATCACTGGCCGTTAGTGGACCGGATGTCGCATCGGACCATATATGGCCCATGGGCAGCACGGGCCATTCCCGGGCTGAAAGACACACCGGGCTGAAATGGGCCCATGTCTACATCGGGCCTCTAACAGGCCGAAAGTCACTGGGCCGTAATTGGGCCCAAATATTTAGCGAACAATTAATGAGCCAGATGCTTCGGGCCGTAAATGGGCTTTATTAAACAGGTCGTTATTGGGCTGGCCCACTAGTACCTGAGTAAGACACCAATGGTGTTCCAACTGGGAGATCTTGTATGGCTTCATCTTCGCAAGGACCGCTTCCCCCAATGAACACAAGTCAAAGCTCCTACCACGAGCCGACGGACCCTTCAAGGTGATAGCACATTGCAATGACAACGCTTACAAGATTGACATCCCACGCGATAATTACAACGTAAGCGACTTCTTCAATGTTAAAGACTTGGCCAAGTACCATGGTGATGAACATCATAATCCGTGGACGGATCTCTCCCAAGGGGGGGGGGGAATGATGCGGAGCATCCTTCCATCATCCCATGGATTCTACGCCAACACGTCAAGCCCCACATGGACCTATGACAAGTGCTCGAGCACGCGCAATTGAAACCGAGGTCAACTCCTTCCTACTTGACTTGCACATGAACTCCAATGAGATTTGGTTTCTACCTCAACAAATACTCTATGCATTATTAGGTACGAAGAGGGACCCTTCCAAACAGCTGAGGAACACCACCAAGTGCAAGGAGAACCACCCCAAGCCCGCACGAAGGAGGAAGGAGCCAAACAGCAGCAGGACAGAAGGTCCCACGCGACCCCGCACGCACGCCCCCCGAGACCCCGTGCCCACGGGCTACACATGGATCTATGGCTATAGCACCGTGTGCCTACGGGTGTGTACCATGCGCACGGGCCCTACAGTATGGACAACTGACGTGGGTTGTTGGGCCTCCACTTTGCATCCCCTTCATCTCCTACCTACCCAGGCCTATATAATTAGTACCTAGGGATATGTTTAGGGTTAGCAAAGACATAGATGAGACATTTGAGAGCTTTTCTCCTTGTACCCACTCCATTGGAGATCAAGGCCTCTTTGGAGAGGATCCACTTGTGGATTTCAAGACCTCCTCCTGGAGAAGACTACCATCATCAAGACCTCGTCTCTTAGGAGTGGGAAGAAACTATACCATTGTATCTTTCCTTTGATTGTGTTTGTGAACTTGTGGATCTTGTGTTCCTATTACAGTGGATGTGTAATTCGGTATTGTTGGAGTGGTTTCCTCTTTGTGTTCTTGGTGTTCATATCCTTTTCCCGGTCCAAGTCTAAAAAGATCCATCTTAGGGTTTCACCCTACAATAGAGTCGCCCTGAGTGGTCTCCTCCCCTCCTCTGGCTGAGGAGGTGGAGAGCTCTCCTCCATCACTTTTTATGGGAGGAGCCAATCCTGTGTTTTTAGGCCGGGGGCTGGGCTGGGGGCTTGGTGTCGGATCGTTCGTGCTACTTCCGCCATGCCCGCACCCTCCGTAGTATTCGACGGCTCCGCGTGCCTGAGCCGTTTGGTCCGGTGGATGAGGGTCTCCTATTCCTCCTCTTCCCTGGCAAAGACAACAAACAAGATATATCAGCAAACCGACAGACATACAGAAACTACAACAAGGAAAGAAGGGCATTTTTCCTAACTCATCGTCAATAAGCATGGAGGTCAGCTCAAAATCCATGGGTGGTGAAGGTGCTCTGCTCCTCTTTAGGGTCGATGGAATAGAGCTTCACGACAACTTCAAGCCTTGCTGAGGCGTAGGGGGCTCCGACGAGGATGAGCTATGCGAGGAGCTCGAATCAGACTGGGAGCTGGAGTCGACTCCCATGGCTGCCAATCACTTGGTGGGAGGGTTTTTGGCCCCGAAAAGGTGGGAAGATTGCCGGTGCACCACATCCGGTTTGCTACCCTGGGAGGTGGTCTTCTTGACCTTCTTCGCGGCAGGCACAGGAGCAGGAGCTGCCCCCCGGCTAGCCGCCTGCCTATGAGGGCGCGGATCCAAGATTAGCTCGGGTGCTTGAGGGCTTGCTGCGAGCCACTCCTCCGTGTGCTGCTCCACCTCCTCAGCTCCGTCCTGTTCCTGGGCCTTCGCCGCTGCGGCGTATATGGCTTCGATCCTGGCAGGCTCGTCCCCGGGAGGCTCATCCCCGACAAGATTGCCCCCGGCAGGATCGTCCTTGGCAACCTCCTCTGGGGCGTGCGCCTCGCTTCTGCCGTGAGCGGAGCCTTCATCCTAAGCCTCCTCCTCCTCCTCAACTCTCCCAGCCTTCACCTTTTCGGCGGCCCGGGATGCCTTGTCCTCAATCCCTCGTTTGATAAAATCCTGCACCTTGGAGGTGCGCTTGAACATGTTACCTTCCACCCTGGAAGCCACTTATACCAAGCTAGAGGACGACGCAAGCTCCGCATCAAGCTCAGGGAGTTACCAGTTGCTTCCAACCCCATAAGCATTGCATTCAGGCATCCACTTCAAGATCTGGTCCAGGGCGGAGTTGACATTCAGTGGGACACACCCTTGCCGGCAATTTGAATGGCCCAAGGCTTCCGAATAGTTGTTCGCATAGCCAAGCATTGGCATGGACTGACAAATTGTTGGTCAGGCTGGGGTATGGGCACATCCTATCTCCCGCATCTCCATACTGCCAAGAAAATATGTCCCTCTTCTGCAACGGTGCAATATAGTCTGGGAGGAAGTCAACCCCCATGTTGTCGGATTCAGGGCTCCACAAACCCAAGGAAGGTTTGAACTCTGGGGTGTGTGCGAAGAACTCAACCTCTCTAGCCAACCAGCTCGTCACCCCCGCTGCTCTGCTCGATGAACAAGGAAGAAGATGGACACGACAGCTTACCCAGGTTCAGGCCACCTTGCGGTGCAAGACCCTACTCCTGCTTTTTGGTGGATTTGTCTCACGAGGGGCTGAGGATGAACTAGTACAAGGGATGAACAACCTTGCGAGGTCTGCTCTAGTGGGGGAATGAGTCGACCAGGTTCGGGATCCCCCTCTATGGTGGTGGCTAACCTATACTTATAATGGCCTCAGTCTTCTTCCCCCAAAATGTAGGAAGGAAGGGATTCCAAATTCGCCAATTTGAAAGGGGACAAGAAGTACATCTCATCTTGACAAAAGGTGGTCTACGCGTGCAAAGCTTCTGGTCGTGATGCTGCGGTAGGATCAGCAATGACATCCCTCCTGCTGTCCTGGCAGTCTTGGTTTTGTTGCACTGGAATGGAAACCTTTGCCTAATTCCTCGGGAACCCACGCCTGCGCTCGCCTCCTTAGCACCAAAGAGGAAATTGTCTTCTCTGAGCCCACTGGCGCCTTCCTAGCCTTGGTCATCATGGCTTGCGTCACCACAACCTCATGAGGTTGGGTACCTGCATAGGAATCTCCGCTCCTCAGGAGACAACCTGGGAGGCCGCTCCCTCCAAAGGTCTTGGCATCGTCCGCCTCACGAGGTTTGGCCCCCCGCGAGGGTCTTGTATTGTTGTTCTCATAGACGGGCCATACCAGGCCGCCGATGGTGCCACGCCATGGGCCGCAGGTAGGCAAGTCTGGTTACCCTAGTTCCTAGAACGCCAACAGTAGCCCCCGGGCCGAAGGCACGCTCGGACTTGGCTTCGAGGCGAAGCCAAAGGGCAAGGGCGAAATGTCGCAGGCCCCAATCGCCCGCGGACCGAGCTGGCGTGTGTCGCTTGATGGGACGTGGGCATCTCCACTTCCCCACACCGCCTCGGCAATTGCCCAGGCTGATAAAATACTAGCACATGCTACCGAGCCATCATTGCCTCTCTTCGTCTTGCTCTAGATCCCCTTTCTCCCAGCCGAGGGTATCTCCAGATCCAGCCTCATTCCTCCTTCCCTCTGCTCCTCTTCCTCTTAGATCTTGTGAATGGCGTCTGGGAAGGTGAACCCTGTCGCTCCGGCCGTGAGCTCCTGATACTCACCCGCGCCAGCCCTTGGCACGTCCTCCATTATCAAGGAGAAGCACCTCGCCGCCATGCTCCTGCTGACAGCGAGGGACGACGATGAGTGGGATGAGACCATCCTCTTGACTAGCTCTTCCAAGCAGAGGACCTTGGCGCGGATAGTTTACCTTCTTACTCCATAGCGTCATTGTGGGGCTCTTCCCGCCCTTCTCCGGGTTCTTCACCGCCGTCCTCAACCACTACCAGGTCCAGGCTCTGCATCTTCAGCCCAACTCCGTCCTCCTCCTATCCATCTTCGCCTTTTACTGTGAGGCGTTCGTGGGCGTGAGGCCTTCCGTTGCGCTCCTCTGCCACTCCTACTTAGGGATGCACGATCTAACCTAGCGCTCTGGCTGCATCTCCTTCGCTACGGTCCACAAGGGCAACACGCTCATGAGGGCCGAGAAGAAGGTGGAGAACTTCCGGCGTCAGTGGGCCTTCATGGACGCCAAGGACCTCAACGTGTGACAGCCTGGTTATTGCCCTCTTCTCTTTGCCTGATTTTCAGATGGTTTTGTTTTGAAATTTGAAGTTTTGAATCTTTTCAGATGTACTTAAACACTTGGGTATCCCTTGACCTTCACTCAAATGTCTCATTTCCCTCTCTAACTATCATTTCTTCTCTGTTTCACCTCAAAATAATATTTTGAATATTTTTCTTAAAGGAAAATATTCATTTCCCTCTTTAAAACCCTAGCTAGCTCATTTTGCTCCAAAGCAACCCAAATTTTGCTTGCCCACAAAAATCTGAGAAAATTCCCAAATATTCTTTGAGCCCTAGGGCACCTTCCCGAGCAAAAATATTTCATCACTTTTTGGAATATTTTTGCTATAGAAAATATTTTCTGTTTTGGACAAAAATGGGATTTTCTACAGCAACTACCATTTTACTTGCTCTATTGTGGCTGATTTTTCTTGTGCATCATCACCTTAGTAGATGATTGCTAACGTCCAAAGCCCAGCACCCAACTCTCAGTAGTTTGACCATAGTAAGCTCTCAAAGTTACTGACGAGAAACTTACCAGGGAGTTGAAATCCATTCTACTTCATCTGAGCTCAAACCAAAGCATGGTAACCTCTCAATCTACCACGAACTACATGCCGAACATGAAGTTTGGGCTTAGGTCGGCCTGAGGCCAGAGTTCACGCGGCTACCACGCGTGTGCATGATGCCAACCTGCATGTCGCAGCGCTCTGAGTGCCGCCGAGCACTCTTTTGCGCGCGTGCTCGCTTCCCCGACTGCCAAACCTTGCCAAACTTCGCCTCGATCATCGTCTTGACCCTCTTAACTCCCTCCTAGCGCTCCCCGATGCCGGAGCTTGCCGCAATGATGTGGGGACGCCGACTCATAAGTCGTGATCAGCGAATGCACGTGTACAATGATCCCAGAGATCAATGCTCACTGAACACACAAAAGCTGAGTAACAAGAGTCTTACATCCATACATACCATCTTACATAAATTATGAACATTATGGTCAAGTCTTGAGTATAACTTCGCAGCGGAAATCTTCGTCAATAACCTGGACCCATGCCATCTGCCTTAACCCTACAGGCATTCTGACTGGGAAGCGTCCTAGCTTGCATGTTCGTCACCAAGGTACTCTTCATTATATCCTATTATTTCATGTCTGGCCAATAAAATAACCAGTGGCAAGACAATGAGTACTTTGAATGTACTCGCAAGCAACCCATGTTTTGTCTTAAGACACAACAATGCATGACATAGGCAAATTTATGCAAAAAGCTAATTTTATTGTGCTATGCCATGTTCCACAACGGGTAAAAACATGCATCATATGAATTCAAGTAACCATAGGGACTGGTTATAGATATCAACATAAATGGAGCAGGCTTCAACCCAACTCAATCATGTCAAGTCCCTTGACTTGACCCAAGTGGTTCTCCCCACTTATCTGAACACATACACTGGTCTGTAAACACGTGGACGTAGCCCAAGAGCGGTTACCCAACTGTCCTTGACCATGGACACGGCTATTCGAATAGTTTGACACTCTGCAGAGGTTGCACACTTTACCCACAAGATCCGGGGAACCTCAAGTACCCGGGGTAAGCACCCGATCACTATCTTTCCCCAGACGACACTAACATAGAGTCCACTCGATTTGTAGTAACCCCCGTGCCCAACATTTCACATCTTAAAATTGTGGAGCCTCGCTCCCATATTCATCACATTCCACTGGCAGGGGGTACTAACGGTGTGTCCGGTGCCTGTAAAAACAGTCATGGCCGCCCTACCTGGCACAACCCCGTCCCGAGAGAGCGCAACAACGACTCTCTCATCACTAGTAATGCGGGCTCCAAGCTAGTATCGGCCTAGGTAATCAGTAATGCCCTTTCCCATATAAGGGTAGAGTGGTTCCACATGTAAGGTTGGAATAACGGTCGCAACTTAAACCAGTCCGTTTTGAAAGCATCACACACACTTGCCTCGGTACTCCACTTTGTCATCAAGTGGTTACCCATATCATTATCTCTTTCGGGCACAAGTGGCACCCGACGGGGTTTTCGAACAAGTCTTTTGAAAATACTTTGTCTCCATCACCATGCATATACCCGTCCCATTTGCGTAGCATCTACTTTAGCATCCTATCTACTCCCACCGGCATAACCCTCATCAGAAGGTAGGGTCATGCACAATGCAAGTATCAACAAGGAAGTAACGGTGGCAAACCACACTCATGTGGTCACCTCATCATCATGTCTCTGATGCAAGCAATAAAAGTGCTATGTGGCATGCATAAAAAGGTTTCATAGACATGGTCAAAGGGCTGCTTGCCTGGTTCATCAGAGTCTTCAAGTCTTCTGGTCCTTCTCTAGGTACTCCGTCTACTTCGTCTACTAACGTCGAAAGTAATCACAATAAGCACCACAACAAGGCATAAAATAAAAGTGCTCTAAAAATGTGAGTTGGACTTTTCTAGGATACCCTTGGTCATATGAGGAATGCCAAAGTGGTTTCATTGGGGTTTGATCAACGGATATCTCTGAACATTTCAATCTGATGGAATCGAGGGATTTGTGGATTTGCAAGAAGTGTACAAAAATATATTTTTGAAAAATGAGCAATGTCACCCATTTAACAAAGGATGATTTTAGAATCTCCTAGGAGTTGGTTCCACTTAATTTGGAGTTCAAATGACTTTCCTATGAATTTGGAAAGTTGAAAAATATGAAGAAATGGCTCATTATTTTGTGTGGCACAGAAAGTATTAACAAAAACGTTCATAAACTAAGTTATGAACTTAGAAGCATCTAGGAATTTGAATCATGCCATTTGGATCAAATTTGAGCCCTCTGTGATTTTCTAAAGTTTATGACAAAAATGGAAAAATGGTATTTTGATAATTATTTGTGAAAGAAATACTTCTGGGAAAATGTGCAACTAGCACCATGAGATAGGGCATGAATTTAGAAACTACTATAAATTTGAATCATCAAGTTTGGAGTTAATTTGAATTATTTATGGATATTACAAATTGTACAGAAACGAAAAAGGGAAAGCTTTATACCCAAACGGGCTGGATCTGGGCGGCAACCGTGTGCACTGGTCGAGACCTAGCGGGGCAGCGCACTGGGCCTGGCCCAGCTGCACGGCCACACGGGCGACATCGGTGACGTCTAAGGCGCCCGCCCAGAATACGCCTTGGCCTTGGGGGGACGGCTCCCAAAGAAGCCGTGGCCACTTAACCAGCGGGCTCGGCCCTCAGGGTTACCAACATGCGGGGCCCATCTATTGGGTTCATCTCCAACCTCCCGCTCGAACAGAGCAGGGGCACGGGGCGGTGTCGACAGCGGCTTGCCGGTGCCACAGGCCACAGTTTCCGGTGAGCAGACCACCGACGTGCTCAGGGGACCCGACCGAGTCCAACTGTGGGTGGCACGGTTGCCCAAGGGCATCGGGTTGAGTAGGGCGTCGGCCGCGGTGGACGAGGCAGATAGTGACGATGGAACTCGACGGCACGACCACGGGGAGGAGAGGGAGAAGCACGGGAGCGGCCTGCGGTGATGCTCGAGATGCTCTGGTGCAACCCAGAGGGGAGGAGGAGGGGTGGTGGATGTGAATTTTGGCGGAGGCCGACGGCATGGCTCCGGCCATGGAGGTGGTTGGAGGTTACGGGGAGGGGAGTGGGTTGGTCCAAGGGGTGCATGGGAGGAAGAGAGAGCCAAAGGATTAGAGAGGGGGCTCGGGGTGGCCTTACGTAGCCGACCTGTGGCTCACCGTGGACGCGGCCCACGGGTGGCCGTGGCAACGGCTCGGGCGACATGGGGAGAGAGCGAGGGGTTGTCTTTGGTGCTCGTGGGGGTGGAGTAGGGTGCCAGGAAAAGAGAGAGGGAGCGGGGCGAGCTCCGAGTGGAGCCACGAGCTCGCATGTGCATTGGCAGGCTCGAGCGGCTCTGGAAACGCGCGGCATGGGCGGGACAGAGAGGGAAAGGAGGGGGCCAGCGCGGTGGCATGTTGCGAACGTCGAGGCACCTCGAGTGGCGCAAGGGGAAGGCTCGAGGTGGTCGAGGGACGCGGCGTTAATGGTCGAACGCCCTGCTAGGCGCTCCAGAGCGCATTTCTGGCCGGCATATGCGGCTTTTCCGCGCGCACCCGCACGTCCACTTGTGTCTAGGGACTGCAGGGGGAGTAAACAATGTGGAAATAGCATCGGATGCCCTGGGGATCCACTAGAGGAGATAGGGGGTTGAGAGAGAGTGTGAATGATGATGTCCAAAGAGGGAAAATGGGGTTCTCACCCCCATATAATTGAGCTGAGGCCACGAAACTCTTTCCAGTGGTAGAGGGGTTCTAGGACATGTTGTGGCAAAGACTATGGCTCAAGGAGATTAGTGTAAAGGGCTGAAACTTGGAATTTTAAATTCCGTCAGTAGGTGTTTTATGGTGGTTTGAGGTAGAAAATGAATTACACTTGACATGAGACTTAACGGGATGGAATGGCATATAGAAATAGGGTGTTCTACCAAATTTGATCTCATTTGGGCAAAGTTGCCAATGCAACTTTTGTAAACCCTAGAAATCAACAGAAATGGGTTTTCCAAGATCTAGTCATGCAAAACCATTCCCCTTGATGCACCACTTGGTGTAGTGTCATCATTTGGGGGTGTGAGCATGACCACAAGGTTTGGGGCCAATTGGAAAAAGTTGGCAATGTAAAGTTGTTCAAACTTAAATCTGGACAGAGAGGGTTTTGCGGTAGCTTTGTGATCCAAAACAATTTGGATTGAGCTGAAACTCTGCAAGGTCATCCTATTATGCATCGTTGAATTGCTAGAATTTTCCTGGATTTATTTGAAAATATTTCTTCTAGAAATATTTCAAATACTTGAAATGGACAGAAATGGTTTTGGAGGGTTTTTCCCAATATTTTGAACATGAACATGTGTTGAAATTCTTCTATATGGAGAATATATGTCCACTGAGTTTCCCTGATTTTTCTCAAATATTTTTGAAGCTTTAAAATAATTTTAACCTATTAAAGACCATTTCTGACTTTAAGAAAAAGCTTTTAAATGAACTAGGAAAATAACTTTTAAAATTATATTTTTGTGGTTTCTGGGTTTCCTATATCTAATAGGTGTCAAATATAATTTTTGAAAGATTTTTCACACCCTTCATTAAGTACTTGTAGTTTAAGTCTCAATTCAGGGGGTTTTGGAAAACCTAATTTATAAAATACTTTTTGGCCAAATTATTTTTACAATAAAATTCTATTCTGACCTATACACATGGCATGATCATTGGGCAAAGTTTTGGATCAAGGAGATGAAGTATAGGGGTTGGAGGATTTATTTGATTTTTAGAGCACTTGCAAACAGCAAAGCAAATCCAATCAAACAAAGACCAAACACTCAAAAGTTTTTGTCAAACCACATTTTATCATGATTAATTAGCTTAAGTGTTGTGGCATGAAAATCAAGGTGTGACAGACCTACCCCCCTTACAAGAATCTTGTCCCCGAGATTCCCAAACTAGGCTCTGAAAGGAATACGGAAACCTAGATGTGGGGTAGTCTTCACGTCCTCATACTACTTCTGCTTTCGAGTGGTACTCCTCTGAACCTTCAAGTACTTGATGGTGTGGCTTCGTCTATAACGTTCCACTTGATCCAAGTTGCTAATGGGTTTCTCGCGTAGGTCAGGTTGGGCTGGGGTCGATGGCTCGGTGATCGATGTCCTTGTTAGTGATCGGGCTACTTAGGAAGTCAGAAACACTTCTGGACTTATGTCATGTGGAAAACATTGCGCACAGTGGGTAACTCAGGCGGTGACTCCAGCTGGTAGTTGTCTACTCTTCATCTTGTAGCGATCTCGGAGAGGGCCGGTAAATCTTGGTGTGAGCTTCCTTTTTGACATGGAAATGCTTGGTTCCTTCGAGAGGAGTGGTCTGCAGATACGCACGGTCTTCGACAAGGAAGTTCACTTCTTGACGATAGTGGTTGGTATAATCCTTCCTCCTTGACATGGCGGTCTTCATATGTTCCCTGACCAGCTGAACGGTTCTTCTTCCGTCTTCGGGTAGGCAAGTAGGTCATGAAATAAAGATGACAACCAACTTGTCCAAGTACTCCGTGAAGACTTGTTCATGGGGTACATAAAGTGGAATGGGGCATTGTTGGTGGTCGCAGTTGAGTATTGGCCAAGGTATTCTCGGCATAGAGCCAAAGCATGTGGTCACGATCTGACCATGTTGTGGCTTCGTAGGGCTTAAGGGTTTCAAGGATTCTAGTGTGTGGGTGAACGTTTATCATCTAATCCTTAAGCAAAGTTTCTGAGATGCCAATAGTTCTATCTAGTCCTGTAAACAAATCACTTGTACCATCGAAAGCATCATCTAGTATAGGTCAACTCCAATCATCACTCATGCTATTCATATCCTCATGACTTCCAAGAGGAGGTCTAACAAAAGCAGACATGTCAACTATCCTCAAACTCATATGTATGTCTATCCCTATATAAGAATCCATGGGTAGAGCATACAAGCTACTAAGCTTGAATTAAACATCACAATCCAAGTGCTAAGCCTATTCTTCCAAGGTTAAGATAATGCATCTCTATCCTAAGAAAACACGTCGTATGCCACTCCAAGATCTTGTTTCCTTCCTATGAATCAACTCCAACAACCCATTAGCTCCCATTTATCGCTACATAATCCATTAATTCTACAATTCCAATGTTTATGGTGTTCCACATGATCTTCTAATGTCCTATAATCCCCAAATACTTGAAAGGCTATCCTTACTATAGTCAATCCACCAATTCCCATTATCGCGATCAAGTAAACTCCAAGGTCAAGATCATACAGATCCCTAAATAAACCCCGACAATTAATCCAATCTCCTAGTTTATTGTCCATCGAGATACATGGTATCATGATCGAGATCACCAGTCTAAATCCAATTTACTCCAGGGTGATGAAAGCTATGCTATCCTATTAATATGATCCCACCAAGTTCATCTATCACCATGAAAGCCTCATAATCCACCAAAGAGTCCCAGATAATTCCTCAAGATCACTGATATAAACTCATCAAGTCAATTCCTATATCCACAAATTATCCTTCCCCATGGCATTGCCAGTTTTGGTGCTATCTTAGGATGATAATATGCTCGTTCACTATGTCCACTAGTTCCATAATGAACCCAGTGTTGTGCAAGGTTACAGAGGTTTAACTGGTTCTCTTGCAATTCTGCGGGTTAAGCACATGGTTAAGGATTTGAGTTGGGTATCTCGTGAAGTCTTGAAGGGTCTAGAGATGGGTTTACAGTCTGGAGGATTAAACATAACTCTCTGGGGTTGCACTTGGTTGAGGAGGCTGTAGCAAAAGGTCTTGAGTGCTAGCTGGTTGCTGTAGTAGAATCCTTGGTGCATCTTGTCTTGCCGGTCTTCAGTTGATGAAAGAGATGAGAGGGGAAAAGTAGCATAAAGGAGGGGAATGCCTAAAAGGGGGTTCTATAGTGCATGTGCAAACAAACAGGTGCCAAAAGGGGCCAAACAAAAGAAACAAGGTATGGAAGGTGATATAGTCGCGTACTTGTTGCCTAGGGTAAAAGTGCGACCTATATCAAAACAAAAACAAATAAAAACAAGCAACACACAATCATGGTCCTATTCGAACCATCATATGGACTCGACTTCGCATAGGGGGTACACGACTCATCCTACCCTAGGGGTTCTCGGACTCAGTAGTCATGCTAGCTTCGTGTCTCGTGCAGTCTTCTGGGTTTTCCTCATGTGTCTCTACATTTCTTGTAATTGTTCTATGAAACAATCCGGGTTGAGCCTGGAGTCTTGAACAACTTATCGCCTGTTGATGTGAGGGGGTGGAGGTGGCTCCTCGTAGCTGGCATTGACTTGGTCTTCTCCTGTCTTCTTAATCATGGCGACCCCTTTTGCCTTCTAAGGTGTCGAGGGTACTAGGTAGGTAATTCTTTATGTAATGACACTAACAAGGCATAGTAGAGGTCCAATGTGTTGGTTACGTTGATGACAACATCGACTCCAAGAGCGGGGGATGAAGAGAACCATTTTCCTGCTCACTATAGTGAGGCGGGCCAAATGGTGAGATTCTCATCCACCGGTGGTTACCGATACAACAATTGTAAGGACAAGTTTGCTCTATTAGCGATGTATATCATGACCTTGCATGTCTTATGCTTAGATCATCGTGGGTCAAGGTTGCATCATCCTGGTAGTGTCGAGGGTGTCACCATCTTCGGAGTCTTCATGTCCTCATTCCTTGAGGATGTATCTTCTATTGGTATCGTCTTGTTGTGGTGTCGCCAATCTTGTGTTCAGAAGTTGTGGGTGAGTTTCCGGCAAGTTGTCTTCCTCCTAGATTATCCACGAGGATTACGAGAAATCAAGTGGTGAGGGGCATAAGGGTAACAGCGACTGTTTGCATAAGTTTTGAAGGGAAGAGATCGATAGGGTAAATATACTTTAGTTTCTCAAAAAAACTCAGAAGGGAAGAGAAGTATAGATAATTTTGAAAACTATTAATAGTTTTGGAAATAGTTTTACCCTAACTAACGACCATACTAACTAAGGCTTCCTATAGTTAGGATGGCTCTGATACCAGCTCTGTGGGGACCCCGACTCATAAGTCGTGATCACCGAATGCATGTGTACAGTGATCCCAGAGATCAATGCTCACTGAACACACAAAAGCTGAATAACAAGAGTCTTACATCCATATATACCATCTTACATAAATTATGACCATTATGGTCAAGTCTTGACTATAACTTCGCATTAGAAATCTTCGTCGATAACTTGGACCCATGCCATCTGCCTTAACACTAGAGGCATTCTGGCTAGGAAGCGTCCTAGCTTGCATGTTCGTCACCAAGGTACTCTTCATTATATCCTATTCTTTCATGCCTGGCAAATAAAATAACCAGTGGCAAGCCAGTGACTACTTCGAATCTACTCGCAAGCAACCCATGTTTTGGCTTAAGATACAACAATGCATGATATAGGTAAATTTTTGCAGAAAGCTAATTTTATTGTGCTATGACATGTTCAACAAAGGGAAAAAACATGCATCATATGAATTCAAGTAACCATAGGGACTGGTTACAGATATCAACATAAATGGAGCAGGCTTCAACCCAACTCAATCATGTTAAGTCCCTTGACTTGACCCAAGTGGTTCTCCCCACTTATTCGAACACACACACTTGTCTGTAAAGACATGGACGTAGCCCAAGAGTGGTTATCCAACTGTCCTTGACTATGGACATGGCTATTCGAAAAGTTTGACACTCTTCAGAGGTTGCACACTTTACCGACAAAATCCGGGGAACTTCCGTGTCATCCACGACCCGCGGTACTTCAAGTACCCGGGGTAAGCACCTGATCACTTTCTTTCCCTAGAAGACACTAACATAGAGTCCACTCAATTGTTAGTAACCCCCGTGCCCAACATTTCACATCTTAAAATTGTGGAGCATCGCTCCCATATTCATCACATTCCACTGGCACGGGGTACTAAAGGTGTGTCCGGTGCCTGTAAAAATAGTCATGGCCTCCCTTCCTGGCACGACCCCGTCCCGAGAGAGCGCAACAATGACTCTCCCATCACTAGTAATGTGGGCTCCAAGCTAGTATCGGCCTAGGTAATCAGTAATGCCCTTTCCCATATAAGGGTAGAGTGGTTGTGCATGTAAGGTTGGAATAACGGTTGCAACTTAAACCAATCCATTTTGAAAGCATCACACACACTTGCCTCGGTACACCACTTCGTCATCAAGTGGTTGCCCATATCATTATCTCTTTCGGGCATAAGTGGCACCCGACAGGGTTTTCGAAAAAGTCAAGTCTTTTGAAAATACTTTGTCTCCATCACCATGCATATACCCGTCCCATTTGCGTAGCATCTACTTTAGCATCCTATCTACTCCCACCGGCATAACCCTCATAAGAAGGTAGGGTCATGCACAATGCAAGTATCAACGAGGAAGTAATGGTGGCAAACCACGCCATGTGGTCACCTCATCATCATGTCTCCGATGCAAGCAATAAAAGTGCTATATGACATGCATAAAAAGTTTCATAGACATGGTCAAAGGGCTGCTTGCCTGGTTCATCAGAGTCTTCAAGTCTTCTGGTCCTTCTCTAGGTACTCCGTCTACTTCGTCTACTAACATCGAAAGTAATCACAATAAGCAACACAACAAGGCAGAAAATAAAAGTGCTCTAAAAATGTGAGTTGGACTTTTCTAGGATACCCTTGGTCATATGAGGAATTACCAAAGTGGTTTCATTGGGGTTTGATCAATGGATATCTCTGAACATTTCAGTCTGATGGAATTGAGGGATTTGCGTATTTGCAAGAAGTGTACAAAAATATATTTTTGAAAAATGAGCAATGGCACCCATTTATCAAAGGATGATTTTAGAATCTCCTAGGAATTGGTTCCACTTAATTTGGAGTTCAAATGACTTTCCTATGAATTTGCAAAGTTGACAAATATGAAGAAATGGCTCAATATTTTGTGTGGCACTGAAAGTATTAAGAAAAATGTTCATAAACTAAGTTATGAACATAGAAGCATCTAGGAATTTGAATCATGGCATTTGGATCAAATTTGAGCCCTCTGTGATTTTCTAAATTTTATGACAGAAATGGAAAAATGGTATTTTGATAATTATTTGTGAAAGAAATACTTCTGGAAAAATGTGCAACTAGCACCATGAGATAGGGCATGAATTTAGAAACTACTAGAAATTTGAATCATCAAGTTTGGAGTTAATTTGAATTATTTATGGATATTACAAATTGTACAAAAAAGAAAAAGGGAAAGCTTTATACCCAAACGGGCTGGATCTGTGCGGCAACTGCGTGCACTGAGCGAGACTTAGCGGGGCAGCGCACCGGGCCTTGCCCTGCTGCACAAATACACGGGCGACAGCGGTGACGTCTAAGGCGCCCGCCTAGAATACGCCTTGGCCTCGGGGAGATGGCTCCCGAAGAAGCCGTGTCCACTTAACCTGAGGGCCCGGCCCTCAGGGTCACCGACACGCGGGGCCAATCTGTCGGGTTCATCCCCAACCTCCCGCTCGAACAGAGCAGGGGCAGGGGGCGGTGTCGACGGTGGCTTGCCGGTGCCACAGGCCACCGTTTCCGGTGAGCTGACCACCGGCGTGCTCAGGGGACCAGGCTGCGTCCAACTGTGGGTGGCACGGTCGCCCAGGGGCACCGGGTTGAGCAGGGCATCGGCTGCGGCGGACGAGGCTGACGGTGACGGTGGAACTCGACGGCACGACCACGGGGAGGAGAGGGAGAAGCACGGGAGCGGCCTGCGGTGATGCTGGAGATGCTCTGGTGTAGCCAAGGGGGGAGGAGCAGGGGTCGTGGATGCAAATTTTGGCGGAGGCCGACGACATGGCTCCGGCCATGGAGGTGGTTGGAGGGCGCGGGGAGGGGAGTAGGTTGATCCAGGGGGTGCATGAGAGGAAGAGAGAGCCAAAAGAGTAGAGAGGGGGCTCAGGGGTGGCCTTAAGTAGCCGACCCGTGGCTCACCGTGGACGCGGCGCATGGGTGGCCATGGCAACGGCTCGGGTGGCAAGGGGAGAGAGCGAGGGGTTGTCTTTGGTGCTCGTGGGGGTGGACTTGGGCGCCAGGAAGAGAGAGAGGGAGCGGGGCGAGCTCTGGGTGGAGCCACGAACTCGCAAGCGCATTGGCGGGCTTGGCCGGCTCTGGGCACACATGGCACGGGCGGGACAGAGAGGGAAAGGAGGGGGCCAGCACGGTGGCGTGTTGCGGACGTCGAGGCACCTTGACTGGCGCAAGGGGGAGGCTCGAGGTGGTCGAGGGGCGTGGCGTCAACGGTCGAACGCCCTGCTAGGTGCTCCAGAGCGCGTTTCTGGCCGGCATCCGCGGCTTTTCCGCGCGCACCCGCACATCCACTTGTGTCTAGGAACTGCAAGGGGGAAGTAAACAATGTGGAAATGGCATCGGATCCCCCGGGGATCCACTAGAGGAGAGGGGGGGTTGAGAGAGTGTGTGAATGATGATGTCCAGAGAGGGAAAATGGGGTTCTCACCCCCATATAATTGAGCTGAGGCCACGAAACTCTTTCCAGTGGTATAGGGGTTCTAGGACATGTCGTGGTAAAGATTGTGGCTCAAGGAGATTAGTGTAAGGGGCTGAAACTTGCAATTTTAAATTCTGTTAGAAGGTGTTTGATGGTGGTTTGAGCTAGAAAATGAATTACACTTGACATGAGACTTAACAGTATGGAATGGCATATAGAAATAGGGTGTTCTACCAAATTTGATATCATTTGGGAAAAGTTGCCAATGCAACTTTTGTAAGCCCTAGAGATCAACAGAAATGGCTTTTCCAAGATCTAGTCATGCAAAACCATTCCCCTTGATGCACCACTTGGTGTAGTGTCATCATTTTGGGGTTGTGAGCACGACCACAAGTTTGGGGCAAATTGGAAAAAGTTGGCAATGTAAAGTTGTTCAAACCTAAATCTGGACAGAGAGGGTTTTGTGGCAGCTTTTTGATCCAAAACAATTTGGATTGAGCTGAAACTCTGCAAGGTCATCCTATTATGCATCGGTGACTAGCTAGAATTTTCCTGGATTTATTTGAAAATATTTCTTGTAGAAATATTTCAAATACTTGAAATGGAGAGAAATGGTTTTGGAGGGTTTTTCCCAATATTTTGAACATGAACACGTGTTGAAACTCTTCTATATGGAAAATATATGTCCACTGAGTTTCCCTGATTTTTCTCAAATATTTTTGAAGCTTTAAAATAATTTTATCCTATTAAAGACCATTTCTAGCCTTAAGAAAAATATTATAAATAAAATAGGAAAATAACTTTTAAAATTATATTTTTGTGGTTTCTGGGTTTCCTATACTAATAGGAGTCAAATATAATTTTTAAAAGATTTTTCACACCCTTCATTAAGTACGTGTAGTTCAAGTCTCAATTCAGGGGTTTTTGCAAAACCTAATTTAGAAAATACTTTTTGGCCAAATTATTTTTACAATAAAATTATATTCTGACTTATACACATGGAATGATCCTTGGGCAAAGTTTTGGATCAATGAGATCAAGTATAGGGGTTGGAGGATTTATTTGATTTTTAGAGCACTTGCAAACAACAAAGCAAATCCAATCAAACAAAGACCAAACACTGAAAAGTTTTTGTCAAACCACATTTGATCATGATTAATTAGCTTAAGTGTTGAGGCATGAAAATCAGGGTGTGACAAGTGAGCATGGGCGTGGTCCGGCCAACACAACAGTGTGTTGCGCACTGTGTTCGTCGCCACCCTCTCGCCCCTGTGCTCGTCTATGCTCGCCCACAGTTCACGCGTGAGCTGCATCACCTTACCCCTCGCTCACTGACGCCGTTCGTCACCGGGCGCCGTGTCCAGGTGTCCTCCGGTGGAGCCCGAACCCCCTCGTTGCTCGGCTATAAATAGAGCCCTCCCTAGCCTCCTCGAGCATCATCCACTCCTCACACACACTCCACGATCTGTTAGAAAGCCGTAGCCTGGTCGGGCAGGCCATAGCCCGCCGTCCCCGAGCTTGAGCTCGCCGGCGATCCCCTCGGGTCTTCTCCGCAGCTCCAGCCCCTCCCAGGCTCAGGCCACCCTTCCAGGGCCTCTGCCGTGCCTCGATGGTGTCGTTCCACCCGGTTTGAGCCCGTGGTGTCGTCTCTAGTCGCCGTCGTCTTCAACTCCGGAGACCTCTTCTTCCTGTCACCGCTGGAGAGGTCATTTCTGACGCTGTCCGACCACCCCTAGCTAACCTACGGGTACGGGCAGGTGCGCCTCCGTCTCCTCTTTTGATCCCTCCCTCTAGTTCGGGCCAAGAAGCCCTCCTCGCCAGTGTGTGATCTGGCGAAGCCGCGCCGTCCTCTGTTTCCCTCTTCCCCTCCCTCTCACCTGACTAGTGGGGCCCGCTAGTCAGCCACTCTGTACGCGCGCGAAGTGGTACGAGTGGTGGCGCCCATGAGGTTTACGCCTTCGACGTCACCCCGCTTAGTTCTATTTTATTTAAATTCAAATTTAATTCTATCGAGAGAGCTTCAAACAACCAAAACTTTTTAACCATAAGTCCAAATGAATTGATTCTTTTTGCATTGTGTTCTTTATGAATAAATCTAGCAGCTCAGCAAAAATGAGATTTTTCTCTCTTGTCTAGATTTTCTAGTGAATTTCAGAAGGGTTCTTGATGTTTTCTTTTGGTGTTTATAATTGTTTTCAGAAAGTGAAGCTTGTCTTGAGGATCACCAGGAGGATTGTGAACCTCATCTGCACTAAGGCAAGCCACGGCAACATTTTCATGGTGCCATTACAATATTTGTGATTTTTCAACTTGAATTAATGATTTAATCCATGAATTTAAACCACTAGTATATTAGTTACATTCTGATTGGTTGCTTGTTTAAGTTGATATGATTAGCTTAGAGAAATTTTGAAGCTAACTAAGTTGGTTAAGTAACTAGAAGTAATAATTGTTATGAAGACGTAATATGGTTATGGATATAAGTAATTATTTTGAGTATTTTCTGGGATGAGAATAATGATAAATTTGCTAGTAAAGATTCTGTTTAAAGTGAGGATTAATCATACCAGGGAAGTGCTATGAGTTGTTGATGATTATGCTTAGTGTGGATATAGTTGACCCAGTTATTTCCGTTGAGATATGATGCACATGTTAGTGCTGCATTTCATGGCATATTATGACATAGGTTACATTCACTTTAAGTTGAACCTGATAATAACTCAACTTGAATATATCGTTGACCGGGTCATGGTGCCACTGAATCGAGTTTTTCCCAGTGCAATCACATTTGCCATTATGGGAAGGCCTTCATTCGGTCCGTTGTCATGCCTCTGGTTGGTGCCTCCAACGAGGGAAGGTTATGGGTGTGCGGTACCCTGGCTCGGTAAGCAGACATAACCTTGTGTGCCCGTTGTTGATGTTATCGTACCTTGTCCCCGTTTGGGACCATTTATGTTTTGCCACGACGGTGGCCGTTGGTGTCTTTGGTAGACACGGGGCCACCCAGGACTAGCCCAGTGGGGAGTGAGTCGGAGTGGCCGAGAGAGTGTCATGGCAATGGAGGGGTTTCGTCAAAATGTCGTTGGTCCACCCGAATGGGAGTGTGAGGCCATGGGTTCCGTGGTGTGGGTACAGTGCGCTACCTCAACAGAGTGTATTAAATCTATCGATAGCCGAGTCCACGGTTATGGACACGCTCGAAAGTAGGTCACACCATGGGTCAACGTTTAAATAAATTTTGAATGTCACACTGTTGAGAAGATGGTGGTGGGTAAACCATCTTGATGTTAGAGGCCAAGTGTTGGTCATGGTTGTGATCGCCGGAAAGATCACCGTTTGAGACCAAGTGTTGGTCATGGTTGTGATCGCTGGAAAGATCACCGTTTGAGACCAAGTGTTGGTCATGGTTGTGAGCGTCGGAAAGATCATTGTTTGAGACCAAGTGTTGGTCATGGTTGTGATTGCAGGAAAGATCACCGTGGTAAGCAAGTCCGAGGGAAATTTTATCACGAGATCATGATCACATCATGTATGATATTTTGTTGCATTGCTAATTGGTTAAGTATCATGATATTGTTTGTCATTATGTTGATGTTTGTTGTGAGCTTGCAAGTACATTCAATTTACTGACCTGGCGTGTCATGCCAGCTTTTAGGAAAGTCTCGTTGGAAAGGAGTGTTGTCCGAGTGTAGATCGTGTCCACATCGGTGTCCATATGCTATGGATTTCCACTATGACGTTGTTCTGCTGCCACGTAGTTGTTCCGATCGAGGCCCCTTTATGTTTACTAAATAATGTACATATTGTTCAGCCGCACCGTGTGTGTTGCTTGGCCTCGCCACCTGTTGTAATATAAACTATGATCCGCTAGCATCAATAAAGTGGCTGTTTTCTATACCAAGATGTTGTGTGTTGCCAGAAGACATGGTCTCTGGGCTGGCAATGCATGGTAAACCGGTTGCTCTGAGCAGGCGTGCCACAAAACGTGTGGCTGGAATTACCAACCCAGCTGCCGGAGAAGCTTGATAGGTGGGGTCACAAGAAACTCTCCGACCGCCGGGCAGTGCCGGTCCTGAGGAAGTTGATCGCAGACATGGATGCCGGGGCGCTGACAGGGGCATGCTTGTCAAGGAGTTCCTAACGCAGCGCCTGTCACCGCTCCAGGCGCACACGCGGCGCATGTGGGAGTTCAAGGGTGCAGAGGACGACATCCAGCTACGCTCGGAGAGCTTGATGGGCAAGAGCTGGACAAGGCCATGAACACCCTGCTCGAGGGGGATCCGGGCAATCTCCCGGCTTCCTACATCCTGCTGTACTGGCGTGCCGACAGGGTGGCGCTGGTCGCTGCCATGCCCATCTTTAACAAGCTGGGGCTTGTGTCGCTCGAACTCCCCAACTCCCTGGTGCTGGTGTCTTCCAGCGACAACGCCGAGGAAGCGGGCGAGGAAGACTTGGAGGCGACCGTGAATGATGTGGCAAAGACCTCCCCCCGTCTTAGGGCGAGCTTCTCCATGACCTCATAGATGATGACAACATCGTCGAGCCCCCGGTCGTGGAATCCCCACGCTCCATCGGGGTCGTCATGAGGTCTGGGGCCACTTTCCTAGCCCTGCAGAGGCCAGGCCGAACGACCCCGAAGAAGAGCGGTGCGGCACCCCTCTCTGAGGCGACACCTCCACCTTGCCGACTGCCGACACCACACCGAGGCCAGCCGTCGTGAGCCACGCCAACCCTCAGGACGCAGAAAAGTCTACGCCAAGGAAAATTGGAGGCGCCCTGGCCCCGGCTAGGAAGAGGGCGTACATTACCCTTGACGAGTAAGCAACTTACCTTGTTTTCATTTGTCACCCTTGATACCGTGCCCACAAAGCTCCCCTCCTGGCGACCAAGATGGGCATCATGGTGAAGAAGAGGAAGGAGGGAGCCGAGACCCCGGAGGCGCCACTTCTCGCCATAGCCGTGCCGACCCTGGCGCAGACGGAAGAGGTCGCTCCGCACTCCTTCGCAATGGAGCAGGTCCTCCAAGGCATGGTGGTGGGACATTAGGGGGAGTCTGCCGCCATGGGATAGCAGGATCCGGAGCCGCCCATCCCCATCATACCCGCGGGGGGTTCAGAAGCTCTAGAGCCCCAAGCTGCCCTTGACGCTGTGGTGACGCCAGCCCACGCGCCAGTGTCTGCTCCTCCCCAGGACCTTGTACTGGCGGACTGCGGCCCCCTCGTCAAGCCCGGGGCTCTAGAGTAGGCTTATACTGCATTGGATCAGCTCCGGGCCGATCTCCAAGATGCCAATAGGTGCCTGATGAGGGAACACATGGGGCTGGTCGCCGGGTGGCTCCAAGCTGACGCGTTCGCCAGGACAGCCTCGGGCCGGACTGGGGCTGCCGCCGCAAAGAGCAAGAGGGAGGCCAACGAATCCACGGGGGCTCGTGATGTGGCGCTGGCCGACGCGGCGTCCACCAAGGAGCGCTGCAATGAGGTGGAGGCTGAACTGAAAGCTCTCCACAAGGAGTAGGCTACCCACACCCATCGGCTTCAGTAGCAAGAGGAGGAGCTCAAGGCCTGTGAGGCAACGCTTGCCATTGCGATGCCAAGCTGGCCTAGGCAATTGCCGACCAAGCCGTTAAGTGGGACCACCTGGGCAAGCTGAAGGAGGAGGTGGACAAGGCCCAGGCATCCCATGCCTAGCTCGTTTCTAAGGTGATGGCCCAGCTGGAGGCCATGGAGAAGACCCTCACCACCGTCAAAAAAACAGCGACCGTGGAACGCAAAGCCTTCGTCTCCCTCGAGCTCAGTTCTCGCAAGGTGCTGCGCTCAATCTACGGTGGAGGGTATGAAGAGCCACTGGAGACTCCAGAGGGTGGCCCTGCTGGGCTTCCCCCCGAGCTTGTTAAGGCACTTGAGGGCATCACCGCTGGAGTCGACTCCTGGGTGGAGGAGTTCCACGCGCTTTTTACTATGGCCGCGACACGCGTCTTCAGCCACCTCCACCTCCGGGACCCATGTTTCGACCTGGGTGCACTGATTGAGCCCCTGGCCCTTGAGTTCCGTGACGCTGTGGCTGAGGCCATGAAGGAGCAGGTTGAAGCTCTACTGGGGAAGTTCTGCTGCGTCCCTGACCCCGCAGCTGCGGCGACAGAGGCCGGCGGCGAAGATGGCGGCAACATCATCAACGACGAGCTTCCCATGGCGAGCGACGGCGGCAACCGAGGCAACGGTGACGCTTCTTCCTAGTTGACCCTGCAACATTCATCGTGCCTCGCCAAGGTGTGAGAACTTCTATTTAAACTTGTGGAACATTATGTTTTGTAATAACTTGTCGGGACTCCACGATCTCTTTTCCATGCTCGGTTTCCTTCCTATTTGCCTTAGTGTTCTGCGTGGGTAGGGCCCGTCCCCGTGCATACCTCAACCGCCGTCAGGGCGTCCAAATCACCAGGACGAGGCCAAGGGGTGAGGGGCTACGTGACCAGTGAGGCCCCCGATTCGCGATGCTCAGGGGCACCCCTTGACGTACGAACGACCCTCATCAAGGAAAAGCGAGCAACATATGAGTTAATCCGGAGCCCTCCATACCTTTCCTCACCAGCTTTTGCCTGGGAGGGATGCGAGAAGACCTGGTGCGAGAGACCTGGTGAGGTGGCGTGCGTCAGGCGTGGCCTGAGCGTAGCCCCCATGCTCAGCCCCCTCGCGCGGCCCTCCTGTAGGCAAAGTGGCGCAATGGGACCTTACAACAAGCCTATAGGACCTCCCGAGGTTATTGCATCCGCTAGGGTGCCCTCACTTGTTTATTCACCAACACGGAGCATGGTGCTTCCACATTAGCATGGGCATAACTGCTCCTCGACCGTGTCGTCTGCCAGTGAAGAGCATGGGGCTTCCACTGGTGTGTGGGCATAGTTGTTCCTCGACAGTGTCGTCCGCCAGCGCGGAGCATGGGGCTTCCACTGGTGCATGGGTGGGAGTTCCCTCAGGGGGAGACTCCGGGGCATGTACAGCCTCATTCGTAAACATGGCTAGCACGACAGAACTGGAGGAGGTGTATATGGGCACCCGTGAGCCACCGCGGGACTCACGAGGCCCAACCTCAAGGAGGGTTGCGCTTGAATTTTCAGCGCGGGGCGCATGTAAGAGACTTGTGAAATGTTGAGGTGGCCTGCGCCGAGTGAATCTCCGGAGGAAATCGCATGAGAAGGCCACACACCAATGACCCCATGACGTGATGTGCACATGGTCGGTCTGCCAGACAAAGCTCAGCCATTGGGTTTATCGACACTACAGCGACGGACCCGAGAACATACGTCGTACCCAGTCTTCTCATGCAATAATGCTAAAGAAAGACAACCAACGCACAGCTCCCATGGCGGTGAGGCATTCTTGATAACCCACAAGTATAGGGGATCGCAACAGTTTTCGATAAGTAAGAGTGTCGAACCCAACGAGGAGCTAAAGGTAGAACAAATATTCCCTCAAGTTCTATCGACCACCAATACAACTCTACGCACGCTTGACGTTCGCTTTACCTAGAACAAGTATGAAACTAGAAGTACTTTGTAGGTGTTGTTGGATAGGTTTGCAAGATAATAAAGAGTACGTAAATAAAAAGTAGGGGCTGTTTAGATAAAGAAACAATAAAGTAAATATAGCGAGTGTGGAAAAGTGGTGGTATGAGTTGCGAAATTGCCCCTGAAGCAATTGACTACTTTACTAGACCGATAGCAAGTATTATGTGGGAGAGGCCACTGCTAGCATGTCATCCCTGACTTGGAATTCTATGCACTTATGATTGGAACTATTAGCAAGCATCCGCAACTACTAACGTTCATTAAGGTAAAACCCAACCATAGCATTAAGATAAATTGGTCCCCCTTCCATCCCGTATGCATCAATTTCTATGCTAGGTTGAAGCATCTATCACTCTTGCCATCCAATACATAGTCCTATCAACATACAACTAACCCTAGGGTGTGATCCATGCGCGCAATCATATGATGGGCACCAAAGGACAGCAACATAACCACAAGCAAATTAAATCAATCATAGCAATTCATCAACCACCGATAGGACAACGAAAATCTACTCAGTCATCATAGGATGGCAACACATCATTGGATAATAATATGAAGCATAAAGCACCATGTTCAAGTAGAGGGTAAAGAGGGTTGCGGGAGAGTGGACCGCTGTAGATAGAGGGGGGAAGGTGATGGAGATGTTGGTGAAGATGGCGGAGGTGTTGGTGTAGATCGCGGTGATGATGATGGCCCCCGGTGGCACTCCGGTGCCACCGGAAGCGAGGGGGAGAGAGCCCCCCTCCTTCTTCTTCTTCCTTGACCTCCTCCCTAGATGGGAGAAGGGTTTCCCCTCTGGTCCATGGCCTCCATGGCACGGGAGGGGCGAGAGCCCCTCCGAGATTGGATCTGTCTCTCTGTCTCTCTCTGTTTCCGCGTTCCCAGATTCTTCCCTTTCACTGTTTCTTATATTCCCATAGATCTGTAACTCCGATTGGGCTGAAATTTTAACACGATCTCTATCCGGAAATTAGCTTTCTTGCGGCGAAAGAAGGGCATCAACCGCCTTACGGGGTGGCCACGAGGGTCAGGGGCACGCCTGACACCCTAGGGCGCGCCCCCCTACCTCGTGGGCCCCTCGAGCATCGTCTCGCGTGGATTCCTCTTCCCAAAAATCATATATATTCCAAAAAATATCTCCGTCAGTTTTTATTCCGTTTGGACTCCGTTTCATATGGATATTCTACGAAACAAAAAACAATCAACAAAGAGGAACTGGCACTGGGCACTGGATCAATATGTTAGTCCCAAAAATAGTATAAAGAGTTGCCAAAAGTATATGAAAGTTGTAGAATATTGGCATGGAACAATCAAAAATTATAGATACGACGGAGACGTATCAGCATCCCCAAGCTTAATTCCTGCTCGTCCTCGAGTAGGTAAATGATAAAAAAGATAATTTTTGATGTGGAATGCTACCTAGCATAATCTTGATCATATGTCTAATCATGACATGAATATTAAGACACGAGTGATTCAAAGCAATAGTCTATCCTTTGACATAAAAATGATAATACTTCAAGCATACCAACCAAGAAATTATGTCTTATTGAAATAACATAGCCAAAGAAAGCTCATCCCTACAAAATCATATAGTCTGGCTATGCTCCATCTTCACCACACAAAGCATTCACATCATGCACAACCCCGATGACAAGCCAAGCAATTGTTTCATACTTTTGACGTTCTCAAACCTTTTCAACTTTCACGCAATACATGAGCATGAGCCATGGACATAACACTATAGGTGGAATAGAATATGATGATGGGGGTTATGTGGAGAAGACAAAAAGGGAGAAAGTCTCACATCAACTAGGCATATCAACGGGCTATGGAGATGCCCATCAATAGATATCAATGTGAGTGAGTAGGGATTGCCATGCAACGGATGCACTAGAGCTATAAATGTATGAAAGCTCAACAAAAGAAACTAAGTGGGTGTGCATCCAGCTTGCTTGCTCACGAAGACCTAGGGCACTTGAGGAGGCCCATTGTTGGAATATACAAGCCAAGTTCTATAATGAAAATTCCCACTAGTTTATGAAAGTGATAACTCAAGAGACTCTCTATATGAAGAACATGGTGCTATTTTGAAGCACAAGTGTGGAAAAAAGAAATAGTAGCATTGCCCCTTTTTATTTATTTCCTTTTTTATTTGGCGTTTCTCTTTTTTTGGCCTTTTTTGCCTTTCTTTTTTTGGCCTTTCTTTTTTTATTTTTTTATTTTGGGACAATGCTCTATTAATGATGATCATCACACTTCTATTTATTTACAACTCAATGATTACAACTCGATACTAGAACAAAGTATGACTCTATATGAATGCCTCCGGCGGTGTACCGGGATATGCAATGAATCAAGAGTGACAAGTATGAAAAATTATGAAAGGTGGCTTTGCCATAATTACTATGTCAACTGCATGATCATGCTAAGCAATATGACAATGATGGACGTGTCATGATAAACTGGATGGTGGAAAGTTGCATGGCAATATATCTCGGAATGGCTATGGAAATGCCATAATAGGTAGGTATGGTGGCTGTTTTGAGGAAGATATAAGGAGGTTTATGTGTGACAGAGCGTATCATATCACGGGGTTTGGATGCACCGGCGAAGTTTGCACCAACTCTCGAGGTGAGAAAGGGCAATGCACGGTACCAAAGAGGCTAGCAATGATGGAAGGGGGAGAGTGCGTATAATCCATGTACTCAACATTAGTCATAAAGAACTCACATACTTATTGCAAAAATCTATTAGTCATAAAAACAAAGTACTACGCGCATGCTCCTAGGGGGGTAGATTGGTAGGAAAAGACCATCGCTCGTCCCCGACCGCCACTCATAAGGAAGACAATCAATAAACACCTCATGCTCCGACTTCGTTACATAACGGTTCACCATATGTGCATGCTACGGGACTTGCAAACCTCAACAAAAGTATTTCTCAATTTCACAATTACTCGACTAGAATGACTCTAATATCACCATCTTTATATCAAAAAACTATTGCAAGGAATCAAACATATCATATTCAGCGATCTACAAGTTTATGTAGGATTTTATGACTAACCATGTGAATGATCAGTTCCTTTCATCTCTCTAAATAGATATAAGTGAAGCAAGAGAGTTTAATTCTTTCTAAAAAAGTTATGCCCGTTCTCTAACAAATATAAGTGAAGCAAAAGAGCATTCTACCAGTGGCGGTTGTCTATGTAAAGAGAAACAGGCAATCCAAACTTCAAATGATATAAGTGAAGCATATGAAGCATTCTATAAAGCCATACTCAAAAGATATAAGTGAAGTGCAATGAGCATTCTATAAATCAACCAAGGACTATCTCATACCAGCATGGTGCATAAAATAAAAATGAAAACTAAATGCAAAAGACGCTCCAAGTTTGCACATATCGCATGAACGAAACGAATCCGAAAACATACCGATACTTGTTGAAGAAAGAGGGGATGCCTTCCCAGCATCCCCAAGCTTAGATGCTTGAGTCTCCTTGAATATTTACTTGGGGTGCCTCGGGAATCCCCAAGCTTGAGCTCTTGCCTCTCTTCCTTCTTCTCACATCGAGACCTTCTCAATCATCAAACACTTCATCCACACAAAACTTCAACAGAAAACTCGGTAAGATCCGTTAGTATAATAAAGCAAATAACTACTCTAAGTACTGTTGCAAACCAATTCATATTTTGTTTTTGAATTGTGTCTACTGTAATATAACTTTTTCATGGCTTAATCCACTGATATAAATTGATAGGTTCATCAAAACAAGCAAACTATGCATCAAAAACAGAATCTGTCTAAAACAGAACAATCTGTAATAATTTGAACATTCACCATAATTCTGATACTTGAAAAATTCTACCAAAATTAGGAAAAATAAAAAATTTGTATAGGAACACATTGCAAAAAGAATCAGAACCATTTGACGTTCCAGCTAAAATTGTAAAATCGCGCACTACAGGCAAAGTTTCTGTCCTGCACCGTACAAACCATCAAGCAAATGTAAACATCCTAAAGGCATACCTTGGCACATTATTTTTATAATACAATGGAGTTGTACAAGGGGATAATTATTTTTATTGAAAAGTTTCTGTAATCAAGATTCACAAAGTTTTCGTGAGCATGAACAAAGTTCAAGGCTAGCTCCCACTTCAACAATGCTTGTCTTTCTCACTTTCGCTTTCCTTTTTGAAAAAGTTTTGGGTTCCCCTCTTTATTTTTGTTGTTTTTAAACTATATAAAAGCACTCAACAGAAATAAATGACTCTCTAAAACTTCCGGGTTGTCTCCCTGGCAGCGCTTTCTTTAAAGCCATTAAGCTAGGCATATAGTGCTCAAGTAGTGAATCCACCCGGATCCCAAGGTATATCAAAGCCAATTTTAATTAACAATCATTTGTAATTTAGTAGTGAGCAAAAAGTAACATATATCATGTAACAACGAAGTCTAACTCTCTTCCTATGCATCGGCATGTCATAAAAGAGCAATTCATGCACACAAAGTAAAGGCCAATGCATAGTATAAACAGTTTCTTGCAATTTTATCATATTGGAAACATAGAGAGGTGGAGATATAGTTCCTCTCTCATAATAATTGCAAGTAGGAGCAGCAAGCACATGCATATTATATTCATCAAAATCATCATGTGCAACGGTAAAAGGCAACCCATCAATATAATCCTTAATAAGTGCAAACTTCTCCGATATAGTGTAGTAGGGAGAATTCAAAAAGATAATAGGACTATCATGCGTGGGTGCAATAGCAACAATTTCATGTTTAACATAAGGAACTATACCAAGTTCATCTCCATAAGCATAATTCATATTGGCATCTTGGCCACAAGCATAGCAAGCATCATCAAAAAGAGATATTTCAAAAGAATCAACGGGATCATAACAATCATCATAGCAATCATCCTCCGGTAAGCACGAAGGGAAATTAAACAATGTGTGAGTTGAAGAGTTACTCTCATTAGAAGGTGGGCACAGGTAGCTAATCTGCTCTTCCTCCTTTTTTTCTTCGCTCTCCTCATCATCTTTTTCATCCAATGAGCTCACAGTTTCATCAATTTCTTCTTCCATAGACTCCTGCAAAATATTAATCTCTTCTTGGACAGCGGAGTAGTACTCAATATATGGTTCAACATAGGCATTAGAAGCATAATTATCATAGCAATATTTAAATATGGCAAAATTTTCAGATTTGTGAAGAGTAGCATCATACCTTTCAATCAAAGAAGCAATTTCAAAAGCACCCTTAAAAGCAACAAATTCTTCAATTTGTTGAACATCATAGTAATTATAAACACCCTTAGCATATGAAGATAAGATTCCATTATCAATAAACTAACATTGGTAGGGAAGGTGTTTCTTAGGGTTTTCAGAACAACAAGTAAAATCATATATTTCACATAAATTCCAAGCATAGCATTGCAAACGTTGAATTTGACCCCATAATAGTTTCCCTTTTTCAGATATACGGTGTCGCACATAACAAGCATGCTCATCTAAAGATTTGCCATCAACTAAGCTAGTTGGGGTTTCGGCATGAGCACAAAGGGATCGAAGATGATCCAAGTAATAAGCTTCAGCAGTGTGATAGATTTTGAGTGGTTCTTCAACCATTGGTTCAGTAGGTACAACTAATTTTTTTGGTATTTTGCATTTCCTACCCATAACTAAATATAGAAAACAACTAAGAACAGCAAATAAAAATTACTTAGTGATAAAGAAAACAAGCACACACGAGAATATTCACCCCACGCTATTGCTCCCCGGCGACGGCGCCAGAAAAAGGTCTTGATAACCCACAAGTATAGGGGATCACAACAGTTTTCGATAAGTAAGAGTGTCGAACCCAACGAGGAGCTAAAGGTAGAACAAATATTCCCTCAAGTTCTATCGACCACCGATACATCTCTACGCACGCTTGACGTTCGCTTTACCTAGAATAAGTATGAAACTAGAAGTACTTTGTAGGTGTTGTTGGATAGGTTTGCAAGATAATAAAGAGTACGTAAATAAAAAGTAGGGGCTGTTTAGATAAAGAAACAATAAAGTAAATATAGCGAGTGTGGAAAAGTGGTGGTATGAGTTGCGAAATTGCCCCTGAAGCAATTGACTACTTTACTAGACCGATAACAAGTATTATGTGGGAGAGGCCACTGCTAGCATGTCATCCCTGACTTGGAATTCAATGCACTTATGATTGGAACTATTAGCAAGCATCCGCAACTACTAACATTCATTAAGGTAAAACCCAACCATAGCATTAAGATAAATTGGTCCCCCTTCAATCCCGTATGCATCAATTTCTATGCTAGGTTGAAGCTTCTGTCACTCTTGCCCTCCAATACATAGTCCTATCAACATACAACTAACCCTAGGGTGTGATCCACGCACGCAATCATATGATGGGCACCAAAGGACAGCAACATAAGCACAAGCAAATTAAATCAATCATAGCAATTCATCAACCACCGATAGGACAACGAAAATCTACTCAGTCATCATAGGATGGCAACACATCATTGGATAATAATATGAAGCATAAAGCACCATGTTCAAGTAGAGGGTAAAGAGGGTTGCGGGAGAGTGGACCGCTGTAGATAGAGGGGGTAAGGTGATGGAGATGTTGGTGAAGATGGCGGAGGTGTTGGTGTAGATCGCGGTGATGATGATGGCCCCCGGTGGCACTCTGGTGCCACCGGAAGCGAGGGGGAGAGAGCCCCCCTCCTTCTTCTTCTTCCTTGACCTCCTCCCTAGATGGGAGAAGGGTTTCCCCTCTGGTCCATGGCCTCCATGGCACGGGAGGGGCAAGAGCCCCTCCGAGATTGGATCTGTCTCTCTGTCTCTCTCTGTTTCTTCGTTCCCAGATTCTTCCCTTTCACTGTTTCTTGTATTCCTGGAGATCCGTAACTCCGATTGGCTGAAATTTTAACATGATATCTATCTAGAAATTAGCTTTCTTCTGGCTAAAGAAGGGCATCAACCGCCTTACGGGGTGGCCACGAGGGTCAGGGGTGCGCCCCCTACCTCGTGGGCCCCTCGAGCATCGTCTCGCGTGGATTCGTCTTCCCCAAAATCATATATATTCCAAAAAAAATCTCTGTCAGTTTTTATTCCGTTTGGACTCCGTTTGTTTTGGATATTCTGTGAAACAAAAAACATGCAACAAATAGGAACTGGCACTGGGCACTGGATCAATATGTTAGTCCCAAAAATAGTATAAAAAGTTGCCAAAAGTATATAAAAGTTGTTGAATATTGGCATGGAACAATCAAAAATTATAGATACGACGGAGACATATCAGGCACCGGGTTGCGCGCCCTGACTCATCCACATGTGATTAGCTCATGCGAGAATAAGGCATCAAGGACCACAGGAGGTGACGTGCACGGGAGCTGGCCCGCGAGACAGAGCTTGGCCACTTGGGTTTAGCGATGCTGCAGGGACGTACCCGAGCACAGACGTCATGCCAGCCCTTATTCATGGGCGGTCATGGGCGGGCTCATGAGGGCGCACAACATTCGTGGTGTCGAAGCACCGGACATGCAGGTTGCAATATTTTGGAAATTCGCAAGAAGCAAACTCAGTTCTGATACATGCGCAAAACGATACAGGTTGCAGGGGCGGGCCGGAACAGCTTGAGGATAATGCAGCCCAAGGGGCTCCTCAACTAAACAAACCAAAATGTCACCTGGGAGCGTCGTTGTAGAAGCGTCGGGCTAGCTGAAGACGCGTGTTGCAGAGGTCGCTCCTCATGGGCCAGTCGACTCCTGAGGCCCGGGAGGCTGGGGAGGTCCGGGGGGCCCATGAGGTTCTGGCACCTCTTCCGTCAAGACTTCCTGGCGCCTGGCCTCGTGAGCCGCCAGGACACCCTGCTTGTAGCGCTAGAATGAGGCAGCCGCGTTTAGCAGGCCGAACAACGTGCGGACGCAGCTGTAGGGGCAGCCCCCACTCCGGCCGACACGGGATGACCAGAAGAGCTCCTGAGAAGCGGCCATGTTGAGGCCTAGGATGTTGACACAGACACACAGCTTGCCACCCATGTCAGGGGCGGTAGTTGCACTGGATGGTGTGGGCGTTGCTCGCCACGCATGACTCGCGCCTCCGAAAGCTCCTCGATCGCCTTGGCGATGAACTCCTAAGCGCATGTCACCTCGCGCCTTGCTCATGGAGGCGTGCGATGAAGCACACCCCCACATGGTACCCGAGCTCCTTCCTCATGATGCCGGTCTGGTCAGAGGCTCTCTAGACGAGAGCCCCCAAGCCCGTCCTAAGAGGGGCGCCGGGCGCGCCTTCCCATGCGAGAGGGAAAGGCGCCCCAGCAATGGGCGCAGGGCCTGAGGCATGATCATCGAGCGCCCCAGCCTCCTGTTGGCCCTTGAGGATGAGCTGCTTCTTCTTCTTGGGGGTGGCCTCAGGAGGCAGGATCACACACTTGCCATCTGGGTTTTCGACCACCGCGGCCTGGTATGCACACTCGAGGGAGCACACACGCGTCCTTCTCGTGCACACGACTGTGATGATGTCGCCGCTTCCTGGCACCTTGAGGACATTGTAGTCGTGGTGAGTTGCTACCATGAACTTGGCGAGGGCCGGGTACCCGAGAATGGCGTTGTTTGGGAGGCAAATGTGAGTGACGTCAAAGTCGATGAGCTCGGTGTGGTAGTCCTTGCGCTTGCCGAAGGTGAAAGGTAGGCGAATCTGCCCCAGTTGAACGGTGGAGCTGTCAGTCACTCCTGAAAAGGGCTTGGTGGGGAGAAGCTGGTCGTAGGACAGCTAGAGCATCTCGAATGTCTCGACGGGGAGACCATTGAGCCTCGCGCTACCATCAATGAGTGTTTTGGTAACAAGGACGTTGCTGATGGTCGGCGAGCAGAGCAACGGGAGCGCGCCAGTGGTGGCTGAGCACTTGAGTTGGTCCATAGAGTCGAAGGTGATGGCGTACATGGACCACTTGAGGGGACGCAACGCCTCAAGCTTGGGAGGGGCCGCATTCACCTCATGGGCGAACTTCTTAAAGATGCAATGAGAGGCGGGAGCCTGAGCGCCACCCAGGATGCAGGCGATTGCTCGAGGCTCTTGGAAGCCCCCAACCCCATCATCTTGGCGGTGGTCATCATTTTCCTTGGTGGCGGTGGTAGTGGGGGAAGGCCGGTATTGCCTTGAGGACGGTCCTCATGTGGCTGGTCACGCCAGGGGCCATCGCGAGGCTGGGCCTGGAAGTGGTCCTCATGGGGCTGATCACACCAGTCCTGGCGGGGGTCCCAGTTATCCCGGCAGCCTCCTCCGCAGTCGTAGCCACAGTTGTTGCGCTCAGGATGGCGGCCAAGGCGCCCGTCGCGGATTGCCCTAAGCTCCTGGCAGTCATTTGTGTTGTGGCTGTGGACGTTGTGGAAGACGCAGAACGGGTGGTTGCCCCTGGAGGATTCGCCGTGGTCGCAGCCGCGCTTCATCTCAGGTTCAGCCGCGAGCACAGCGGGGCCCTTGTGCTGTACCTCCTTAGCCTTAGCCTTCTTCTCTTCAGGATCGACCTCCAGGAGCTCCAGGATGGAGAGGCGACCTTCCTCTACCCTCGTGCACCTGGCGGCCATGTTGAACATCTCCAGAGTCGATCACAAGTCCTCGGGTATGCCGAGCTCCTCCTTCATCTTGACATCACAGATGCCCTCAAAGAACGCCAAAATGATGGCCTCGTCCGAAACCTTCAGGATCTTGAGCTGAATGCTCGTGAAGCACTATATGTACTTGTGCAAGGTTTCGCCTGGCTGCTGCTTGATGCACCGCAGGTCGCCTGCTACAGGAGCACAGTCACGAGTGCCCTAAAAGTTGGCGATGAAGCACTCACGCAATTCGTTCCAGCAGGAGATCGACCCCACCAGAAGGTTTAGGAGCCAAGAATGCGCACCATCCTTGAGGGCCATGGGGAACCAGTTATCCATGACTTTGTCATTACCGTTCGCCACCTTGATACTCATAGAGTTGGAGGAACTCAGCAGGGTGAGGAGTGCCTTCGTAGCATGGAGGCAGATCCGGCTTGAACTTGTCGGGCCAGACGACGCGGCACAGCTCCAGGGTGAAAGCATGGCAACCCGCCGCACTCACAGGGGCCAGCCGTAGGGGAGGAACTTGATCTTGATGCCAGCACGCCGCTGCCTCCGGCGACACACGATCTTGACGTGGCAGTGCTGGAAGTGCGCACGCTTCCCCTTGGGACCGCTGCACCACCTCGCACCAGCGTTGTAGCCTTGCGCGTTGGGTCGCGCTGGGGTGCCTCCCGCCTTAGCTCAGGGTCCACACCGTGTAGAGGAGGACGAGGAGGAGGCATGCCATGAGCCAATCGCCTGCCAAGAACGGCAGAGGACGAGGCAAATGGGATGGTGTAGGGGCCTCACCGGCGGCGTTGACGAGCTCGGCGATGTGGGCGAACCAGTCATCGTAGAGGTCGTTGGTCGGGCGATAGCGCAGGAGCTCGCATGCCATAAGCAGCGCAACCTGCGTGTTCGCCGGCCCATGGCGGGTATGAGAAGACAACGCCGTGACTGTAGTGGGTGATTGAATCGTGGTGCGGCTGTCGCGCCGCACGGACGGTGGCAGCAACGAGTCATGCTTGTCGGCATTCTGGGAACGGGGGTCCCCAGACTTGCCTGCCTGCGGCCCGTGGCGTGGCTGAGCCAGCAGGCCGTACGGCCCATCTCCACCAACAAAGCACCCAAGACCCTCGTGAGGGGCCAAACCTCGCGAGGCGGACGACACAAGACCTCCTCTGGAGTGGCCTAGCTAGGCAGGCTCACGAGGAGCGGAGATATTAAGGCGAGGCGAACCTCACGAGGCTCTCGTAACGTGAGCCATGACGATCGACACCAGGCGGGCGCTAGGCGGGCGCCAGCGCACATAGCGTCTTTGTTTCCTCTTTGGTGCAAAGGGGGGCAAGCGCAACTGCGGAGTACCAAGGCTTCAGGCAAAGGTTGCCATTTTGGTGCAACAAGACCAAGACCATGGACTGCAAGACGAAGGTCACCATGGAGCCCAGAGCAGCGTCACCACTAGAACTTTGTGCAGGCGAAGACTACTTTTGTCAGGATAGCTTGTACTAGCTGTCCCCCTTCAAATTAGCCTACCATTGTTGGCTCCCTTCCTGCTCTATATTTGGGAAGAGGACCGGGGCCTCTATAAATAGGACTAGCCACCATAGTAGGGGCACGGACTCATCAAGCCCAGAGACACACACAAGTTAATACGCATAAGAACACCGAAACCTCAGGAGGCCTTTCTCCCCTTGTATTGTTCATCACCAGCCCGACAGGCAATCCAGCACCACACTTGAGTAGGGTATTACACCACAACGGTGGCCCAAACCAGTATAAACCCTGTGTCCTTCTGTGTTGTGAGTTGGTCAAGTTCGTCCGCAAGATTCTAGCGACCTAGAGCATAGATCGGTTGGAGGGAAAGACTTTGCGCGCACCCCAGTGTTCGAACCTTAAGGGTTGCCGGGACCCCATACCCCGACATTTGGCGCGCCAGGTAGGGGTGCGCCGGAGCCTTCTCTCCGCCAATCAGCTCTCTGACGTTCACCGGCTATGATGTCTGGTGACCCAAGGGCCGAATCTGACCGCTGGGCGCCTGGCCGGCCCGGACGGTGCCACCTTCCCATGAAGATCTTGAACCCGCACCCCAGGCGGCGCGGGAGTCACCAAGCTCTGCCGGGCGTGGACAGCACGGCCAGGCATCATCCACCCTCACCCCGCGGCAAGCACGAGCCGCGGTGAGAGAAGCAAGTCATGCCGCTGCAACAGCACCGCAATCACGGCGAGAGCAAGCGAACATGCGGGCGGCACTCACAGTGGCAAGGGAGCTGCTGCGATGCAGGTTGATGGAGAGCGGCCGAGACACGCTGCTTGAGCGTGTTGCTGAGCTCCTGGACGCAGTGGCATCAAGTGCGCCACCCTTCAGCTATCGACTTCCCCCCCAGGCCAATGCAAGGTCGCGCGGCGAGCCTCACCACATCTGCGCGCCGTCAACTACGCCCGGGGGCTTCACCAACATCAGCACGGTCGACAATGTAGGGGGCTCCAATCCCCCCATGTCGCCCTCGAGAAGCACGAGCGCAAGCGTCACCCCCATGGGCCCAGCCTTATCATCCCCAGGATGCCATCATGGGCGGAGCAACATGGAGTGTGGGGCACCACGGCGAGGTGTTCGGGGTGGCGACCCCGGAAGCCTACGTGCCCCGCATGATGGACCAAGGGTACGCACCAGAGGACGACATCGGCTCATTCGTTGGGGAAGGCCGGGGAGAAGGGGCGCTAGGATTCGAAGCCTTCCAAGAGCCAGCAGAGAACCACAGCGATCGCGCCGGCGACGGCAACTACAGGGTACCGCTAACCTCTCAGGAACAAGCTTATGCTAACCACGGGCTACCGATGAATCAGGTTGCAGCACCGATCGACGACCCTGGCACGGCGGCACCCGTCTCGACAAGGGAGACACGTTGGGGGCCGCCGAGAGGGAGCCAGGAGCAAGGCCCCTCCCCAAGGCATGCGAAACCAGGGGACACCCGGAGGTAGGCCCTCTGCCGGGGTGGCTTCAACGACCCTTCCTCCGGCAGAGGACCCGTGGTCGCCGAGGGAACCGCTGGCGTCCTCTTTCCCTCCTTTATGTCGTCCTGGTCTCCGGCCAGCTCAAAGGAGGTCAAGAGTGGCGCAAGGCGGTTCCCTCGTCTGGCGATATGAAGCAAGGTCAGTACCTGTGAAGAAGGCCCGGTGCCTGTGAAGCTCGCCGCCCGTGACACTCTCACATAATAATAAGTTGGGCCTGTACACGCTCCGGAGTCTCAGGAGCGCCGGCCTCAGGCCCTGGGGCTCCCTCCCACGCCTAGTGGGCAACACTTAGCTCCGCGCTGGTGAGAAGACTTGAAGACTAGACTAGGTGCCGGACGCGGCCTTTTGCTTTGGATCTCTCTTTCTATGGCTTTGCTGTCTGATTCTGGACTTAAGTTGGAGCTGAATTTTTATCGTTGCGCGCAGGGGGTGACTTTTCTCGTTCGAGCCATTTCTCGCCTTCTGGATCTTGTTTGGTTTGGGACTCACGTCCTTCGCCTCTCCCTTGCAACGCTCCTCGCGTGCCAGACCGCGCAGAGCACGCGCTAGCACTACGCCTGGTGCTCACCTTTTCCGGGACCCCCCCTTCAAACAGGGCGATAGGCTCCGCTGGATTCTCGAGAACTCGTCGCCTCACGGCTCAGCCCTAAGCAGGCGCTGACTAAGGTAATCCACGTCTAGAAACTCACCCCCAGTTTGGCGAGCTCACGAGGACACATTCCCACATCGCATAGGAAAGTAAAAACTGCGGTTTGCTTACACGAGGGGCTCCCCCTCTCAAAATGCTCTCACAAGTTTTCCAAGGGCCACGCCCGAGTTTTGCATGCAGAATAAAACAACAGGAGAATATGGGATCAGCCAGAGATATCGCTCACTGCATCGTCCAGGGACGCGTCGCTCGCATCATCATCGCCATCGTCGGAATTGTAGTCGCCGTCGGCGACGCCCCCATCACCGTCGTTGACCACGTCACCTTCGTCTGCGACAACCACCACCCCATAGTTCTCCGAGGTGAAGGCCCTAACCAACGCTTCGACATGATCCTCTACCCAACGCGCCAAGTCACCCTGGACGGCGATGGGCACAGGAGCAATGGTGGCATCAAAGTCGAAGTTGGGGTCCGCGTTCAGGAGGTGGCTGAAGACACGGGAGAAGGCGCGCTGAAGCAGGCCATGACCCCTCTCCTCCACAAGCTGCCGAGCTCTAGCAGATTGAGCCCCCAGGCGCGTCACCACCTCGGTGAAGAAGGTCGGGTGGCTGGCATAGTCGCTCGAGTGAGGGGTCGGGGCGTTCTTGTCGCAGATATAGCCTAGGGCGGCGTTGGCCTTGTTCCGAAGGTCTTGGAGCATAGGGCCATGCACGCGCTCCAGCATTCGGCGTTGGAGCACTTTTTCTCTGTTTTGCCAAGCGACGGCCTCCGCATCATCAACTCGCCTCCGGAGGGAAAGCAGCTCGGCGCGAGCGGAGGCCAGGTCCGCCTGCGCCGTAACCAGGGCGGCGATTGTGGCCTCAGAATGCCTCTCGGCCTCGTCCAACCTGGGCCTGAGGGCGGCGGCCCTGCCCGCGCCCTCCTGCCCGGCAAGCTCCAGCCTCAAGCCGTACCTGCCCTCCAGATCGGCGCGAACCACGGCTACCCCGCGATTGATCTCTTCTTCGACTCCGGCCTCGAGGGCCCCGACGGCATCTTCAGCTTGAGCGACTTGGCGCTCCCTCGTCTCCAGCCGCTCGAGCTCGAGGCTATGCTCCGTGGCCTCCAGGTCCAGCGCCTCCTCGCGCCGCCGGATCTCCTCTTCCTCTGCAGGCATCCCCCTCATCGATGCGAGGGCGGCCCCGCGCGCCTCGACTTGTTGCTCAAGGGACGCGCTCTAGGCCTGGAGCTCCCACGCGTGCTCCTCCGCAGCCTCGCGGGGGCGATCGGCCTCGTGAGCTTCCTCCAAAGCTCGCGAGCGGGCCTCATTGGAAATCTTGAGGGACGCCTCAGCCTTCGCGTTATCGAGGTCGCGATGATAACGACCAAGGTTGATGGCCACTTGCAGCTTGTGCCACTCCTCCACCAACCGAAGACCTTCGGCCTCAAGACACGAGTCACGCCAGCAAGCTCTTCACCAAGGCGGTTCATCGCGCCCATTGCCTCCTGGAAGAGCTCGTGGCGGACCATGCTGCGCCCGCGCTCGAGCTCGAACGCTCGCCCCATCTCGTCCTCTGCCTCGGGGGCTGCGGGTGGAGCATCAAGTGGCGCGCCATCTCCCGGTTGGAGGCTGGGGGCTGGCATGGCCCCAGGCATAGGCTGACCCTCGTGAAGGGCCCGGACCGAGCAAGGCCCGCTACTTGAAGGAGGCTCCAGCATCGAGGCTAGCCATCGACCAACCGTGACCAAGGGAGGAGCCCTTGGCACACCCGCTGCACTCCAAGCAAGGCCGTGTACGAAGGGCGGCGAAGGCACGAGCTCGGGGTGCTTCGACGACGGACCAACTCCCAAGGCTGACCCCGCACTGTGGTTAGTATCTAAGCCTGAAGCACTGGAGTTTGGCGAGTACGATGGGATGAGAGGGAGCTGCTTCTCTGAAGGTTTCGCGGCCTTAGCAGAAGGGGACCTGAGGGTGCAATCGTCGGGAAGGGAAGGCGGCACATAGAAGATCACCAAGGAGCGGTACTTACTCGTCAATGGCGATGTACTTCCGTCGTTTCAACGGTCCGAAGATGCTGCCACCGCTAGGGGATCCCTTCCTCTTGTGGAGCTCCTCGAAGTACATGCAAATACGGCCGAAGCGCTGGACGTGATGGCTGGAGCGCGGCAGAGCCGAAGAAGAACCAAGAGGAATGGTTTTAGGGGAGCCCGGCTGCGGCAAACAACCCGGCTCTCTCTCGCTTTGACCTCCCGAGGCCCCTGAAGCCTCGCCCTCGGGAGCCGCATGCCGCACCTCATCAGCAACTGGAGTCTCAGGAGAGGCGTCACAAGCTCCCGAGGATGATGCCCCTGGATCACTGCTCGGCAGGTGCTCCTCAGCACCTGAGCAGCCGGCCCCCTTCGCAGCTCGCTCCCCCGTACCATCACCTGGGGCGAGCTCGTCACCGGTGGCGAAGAATGGGACCACGATGATGGGATTCTCGCGGGGTCCCTCCAAGCCAATTGGGCGCAGCCCCCACTCATCAAAGGAAGGCATGGTCGCGACGAAGGTAACCTTGTTCTCGCTGCAGTACAACGTGCAACTCTTCCTAGGCATCTTGTCCGGCAGAGGGACACCGGATAGAACTATGAGCACAGTTTGCCGCGCAGCAAGTGGAAGCCCATCCTCCTGAAACATCATGTTGTCCCAACTGCTGAGCAAGTCCCACATCGGGTGAGAATGATGCTAAAGCGGGGCAACTCGATGCCTAACGAACTCCCTCACCACCATGGGCGCAGTCACCCCAAGGTCCTTCAACCACCGCAGCCTGGCCCAGACAGGGGCAAGGCAGGGGCTCGTGAGCCTCTGGTGACTCCAGCCAGAGTTTGGAATGGCAGGCCCCACCAGAGCTTGGAGCAGAGGGTTGAGCATGTCGGCATCAACAAACACAAATCGCGTGCGGAATTCCCTCGCGCATGAAGGAAGCTCGAAGTCGATCCCCATGCCTGCTGTCACCGCCACGGCCTGAAAGCCCACACACCCTGAGCTCTGCCGAGCACCGATGAGATGTAGCGAGAAGAAGTGGCGAAGGAGCGCCACGGAGGGGGTGATGCCCACCATGGCCTCACACACGAAGGTGAAGACGGCAAGGAGGGTCACAGATTGAGGGTCGAGATGAAGCATATGGATCTGGTAGTGCTCGAGCACCCTGTTGAAGAAGGCGGAGAAGGGAGGAAGCAGGCCGGCCCAGAGGGCATCAATGAAGATCGGGATCTCGGTGACTGCTCGAGCCATGCTAGAGCGAGAAGCAGGCCAGGCCGGTGTCTCTCCCCACTTGTTGAAGCTGGAGGCGAGCATGGGGTGCACCTTGCCCATGGCCTCGTCGTTGAGCAACCGAGGCCGGCTGAGCGTCGGCTCGAAGGATGGAGGCGCAGTTGGCAAGGACAGAGGTTTCTTCCCCTTGTCAGCTTGTTTCGGTGCCATGGAGGCAAAGCAGGCGGAACACTGGTTGGACTAGGAAGGCGGAGCAAGGTGACGAGGAAGCTGTAAGTGCATCTAGTGCCACCCCTAGTTGGTTTTGGAGTATTGACGACAAACCTAGTTCAGGGACTAATGTGTTTGTGAGAACTGCAAGATAACACAGGTAGAAGTCCCTCATTGATTCGGTTTTTCTACCAGAGATGACCCCTAAAAATGTATGAAGACATTGAAGTAAGAGGTGGTATGTGAAGACATTCACATTGAAGACTATGATAAGAGAATACATCGTGTGAAGACTATAGAGCGCGAAGACATAGCAGTTTCGGCGTTCTGTGTTTTTCTTTGTTGAGTCATAGGAACCACTGTACTGTTAAGTGGGGTCCAAGAGAACCAGTCAGAATGACTGAAGTGATGCTTAACCAAAAACCTATGTCTTCGAGTGAAGACTATGAGAGCAAATCTTCTCCAGAGTTGGATAAGTCAGCTTTGCTTGTAGTCCAAGTAAAGTTGCTGTGTGTGTTTGAAATCTGACCGTTGGAACATGTGTCAGTTCCTTAGTGACCAAGGGTCATTTCGGACAAACCAGGTCGGGTTGCCCAGTGGCTATAAATAGCCCACCCCCTACAACCATAAACGGTTGGCTGCTCAGAGTTAGAGTACGGCTTTTGTCGTTTGAGAGCAACCCACCTCGAAGCCTTTGAGAGAGAATTCCTTGCGAGGATAAAGCCCTTAACACCCAGAGCCAAAGAGTGTTAGGCATCACTTAAGTCTTCCTGTCTGTGTGATCTGAAGACTTATTACACTTGAGGACTGTGAATCCTCCAGCCGGTTAGGCGTCACGTTCTGAGCATCCAAGAGTCATTGTGGATCACCGGTGAACGAAGTCTGTGAAGGTTTGGAAATCTACCTTGAAGACTTACCAGAGTGATTGGGCGAGGACTGGGTGTCCTTAGATCAAGAGGAATAAGGTGAAGACGAGGTCTTCTGTATTGAATCTCAGCCTCCCTAACCAGACGTACAGTTGTCACAGCAACTGGAACTGGTCCAACAAATCATTGTCTTCAACGAGTCACTGGTTTCATCCTTCCCTTCCCTTTACTTACTGTTGGTCCTTGTGAAGTCATTGTATGATTGCATTATCTTTTGTCTTCACTGAGTGACTGCTTGTTCTGATTGGCTTCACAATATCTTCCTACCTCATCTTTCCTGCCTAGCTGCTATTAGTCATTGTGCTTTCACTTCATTGAATACTTGACTATGGTTTGCCTAGTGTAGTCTACCTTCCGCTGCATGGTAATAGGTTTATTTCTATCATTTGTCTTCGAAACTTCCATGTTTTGAAGACTTTCATAAAAATCGCCTATTCACCCCCCCTCTAGTCGGTCACTAGCACTTTCAATTGGTATCAGAGCGAGGTACTCCCTTGTTCTGTGTGATTCGGTTTAACCACCTCGAGTTTTAGCTATGTCGACTGTAGGGATAATTAAAGACTCCGCTGCATGCCCCGTCTTCGATGGAACTGAATATCCCTACTGGAAGAATAAGATGCGCATGCATCTTGAAGCCATTGATGTCGACCTATGGTATGTCGTCAAGAATGGCGTTCCCAAGGCTGGTGAAGGTGTCACTGCTGCTAATGTCAAGAAGTTCGTTCAACTGGACTCCACTGCCAAGAACATCATCTGTGGTCATCTGACCAAAGGACAGTATGGCCGCGTGAGTGCTTTGGAAACATCTAAGCTAGTCTGGGACTGGCTCTCCAAGGTCAATGAAGGCGTCTCAACCCAGAGAGATCACAGAATCAGTGTCCTTCGCAACCTCTTCAACCGCTTCAAGAGAAATGACAATGAGAATGTCCAGCTCACGTTTGACCGACTCACTGACATCACAAATGAGCTTCAAGCTCTCGGCGCCACTGAGATCACCAAGCATGAAGTCGTCAAGACACCCCCGAGATCACTTGACAGCTCATTTGACACCCTAGGCCTGATGATTCAAGAATGTCCTGACTTCAAGACACTCGATCCGTCTGACATATATGAGAGGCTCAACACACACGAGTTTCAGCTTTCTGAGAAAAGAGACATCTACGGTCCCAACTATGGGCGAACTCGTGCCTTGAAGGAAGAAGTTGTCTCCTCATCTGAAGAAGAGCAGTTCTGATGATCCCGAAGACATTGGAAAGGAGCTTGCTATGCTTGTGAAGAAGTTCCAAACATTCACCAAGAAGAAAGGCTTCAGAAAGTCTTCACGATCAAGCTCAAGGAATGATGAAGCTTCTGCTCATGACTACAAGAAGAGAACATGCCACAAGTGCAAGAAACCTAGCCACTACATCTCTGAGTGTCCGCAGTGGGACAATGAGAACAAGAAGAAGAAGAAGAAGAAGAAGAGCAAGGAGTATGACTCTGACGACAACAAGAAGAAGAAATACTCAAAGTCTTCTTCCAAGTCTACCCCAAAGTCTTCATCACACAAGAAGAGCTCATCTGGAAAGGCACGTGCGTTTGTTGGCAAGGAAATGGATTCAGAGGAGGAGTCCGCTTCTGAGGAGGCGGAGGTGGAGTCTGAGGAGGAGTCCGATTCTGGCGTTGCGAGTCTGGCTACAGCATATGTTGCCAAGTCCATCTTCAACACTGAAGACAATGACTTCATCACCGACCGACACCGATGCAAATGACAAGGACTACTCCGCTCCTACCTACTGCTTCATGGCACGCGGTGCCAAGGTAAACACACGCACTACTCACTATCAAAAATCTAGTGAAGATGACTCTGATTGTGGTTCCAAACCCAGCTACAAAACACTTGCTAAAATTGCAACTGAACAACAGAAAGCTATGGAACATATTCAAAAACTGTTAGACAAAAGCGATGGTCTGTTAGACGCTGAAATGACTCGATCTCAGTCCTTAATTGAAGACATAAAAAATCTTCATGTTAAGTATGAGGAACTTCAAAGTCGTCATGAAACGTTCTCAACAACTCATGAAAAGCTTTCCTATGATTATCTTCAAAGGAAGCAAGATCTTGAGAAATTGAGAGCGGCTCATGAAGATCTTCAAAAGGAAAACGAGTCACTTTGCACCGAATAGATCAGTCCAGCTCAGGAAGGATTTGAACCACCATGTCTTAAATGCATCAAGCGTGACAACGCTACTTCTGTTGCTGGGTGTTCTACTGCTGCTACTATTGCAATATCTTCAACTGTTGATGTGGTAACTAACCCCTCTGCTGAGGATACCACTGCTATTGCTGATGAGAATGCTAGGTTGAAGACATTGCTTGAAATAGGGATGTACAAAAGTCTCAAAGGGCATCAGACACTATGTGACGTCCTCAAAAGGCAGATCCTGAACCGAAACCCTAGGAAAGAGGGTGTTGGGTTCGAAAGGAAAATGAATGCTAATGGCTCTTACTGGAAACCTGAGCAGTACTCCAAAACCATATGGGTTGCTGCAAAGGAACCTTCAGCGGATCCATCCACCCTATCTGGCTTCACTTGTGCTAATCCCATTGTTATTGATGAATCCTTTGATGCAAACTATAAACTGTTTAAGAATCAGAATGGTGAAGTGTTTGGCAGGTATATTGGTAGTAACTGCAGGAATGGGCCGCCTATGAAGAAAGTCTGGGTGCCGAAAAGGTGTTTGGAGAATCTTCCTGTGAATGTTGTCATGACACCACAATTGAAGAAGACAAACCCCAGACCACAGGCTTCATATGGTCCAAAGGCTTCATACAGATAGAGGACTCACCTGAGTCGCACTAACGCAAATGTCTTGCAGGGAAACCTTACTCAGGCCTATGAATATGAGCGTGTTTCATCAAACCGCCATGTTCATAAGACCAAAAACTATTCTGCTTATCCTTATGAGTACTATTGTCCACCTGCAAGACTTCTTGCTAGGGCTCCAAAGCCAAAGTTCTCAGATGCTGCACTTAGACTCATTGCTTCGAAGCCACCCTTGAAGATGTGGGTGGCTAAGAAAGCTTAACTCTCTTTTGCAGGGAAAGGTCTCCAGCCGAAAACCAAAATCGTCTGAAGCCATAGCTGGGGACCTTAAACATCTTGTAGGGTGCAAGATCAAATGCCCAAATGGTCTTATTATGTATTTTGTTCCTGAGTCGGTTGCCACTTTCCCTGTCAGTCCTAACCTTGATCTAAGCTTTCATAATCCACTTGCTCGTCAAATGTTTATGCTTCACAATTCTCTTCGTGAAGCATATCCCCCTAACTGCACTGTAGGGTACAACACCAGATGCTTCGGAATGGATTATTGATAGTGGGTGTACTAATCACATGACTGGCAAGCGAAGCCTTCTCATGGACTCAACCTTACGTCCATCTGACAAAAGTCACATCACATTTGCTGACACTGGTAAAAGCAAGTATTGGGTCTAGGTAGAGTTGCAATCTCAAAGGATCAACACATGGATAAAGTCATGCTTGTTGGATCCCTTGGTTTCAACTTACTGTCTGTCTCAATGCTTTCTGATTTAAACATGATTGTGATGTTTGGAAAATATCATTGCCTTGTACTAATGGAATCTGACAAGTCTCTAGTGTTTGAAGGGTATCGGAAAGATGATTTGTACGTGGTAGATTACTCAGCAGGACCACAACTTGCCGTATGTCTTCTAGGAAAAGCTTCTGAATGCTGGCTCTAGCATCGGAGGCTAGGGCATGCTGGCATGAGGAACCTCCACAGCCTTGCAAGGAAGAAGCATGTCATAGGCATCGAGGGCGTCAAGTTCAAGAAGGATCACTTATGCAGTGCTTGTGAAGCAGGAAAGATGACGAGGGCCAAGCATCCCTCGAAGACAATCATGGTAACGAGTCAACCCTTCGAACTGCTCCACATGGACCTTTTTGGTCCCACTCATTACTCAACTCTTACTACTACTGCTTGTCTCTATGGCTTTGTCATTGTTGATGATTATTCAAGATATACTTGGGTGCATATAATCCTCTACAAGACTGAAGTGCAGGATGTCTTCAGACGCTTTGCCAATCGAGCCATGAACAACTATGGCATCAAGATCAAGCACATCAAAAGTGACAATGGCATTGAATTCAAGAACACTGGTTTAGAAACTTATCTTGATACTTTTGGCATTACACATGAATTCTCAGCTCCGTACACACCGCAGCAGAATGGCGTCGTGGAATGCAAGAACAAAACACTTATTGAGATGGCCCGGACGATGCTTGATGAATACAAGACTCCAAGAAAGTTCTGGCCTGGAGCCATTGATACTGCATGCCATATCACCAACCGTGTTTATCTTCACAAGCTTCTCAACAAGACATCCTATGAGCTCCTTACTGGCAAGAAGCCAAATGTCAGTTACTTCAGAGTATTTGGTGCCAGGTGCTGGATCAAGGATCCACATCACACTTCAAAATTTGCACCAAAAGCACATGAAGGTTTTATGCTTGGATATGGAAAGGATTCGCACTCCTACAGAGTCTTCAACCTTTTTCACTATAAAGTGGTTGAAACAGTGGATGTGCGGTTCGATGAGACTAACGGCTCACAAAGAGAGCACCTGCCAAACATGCTAGATGAAGTTCCATCCAGTGAATCAATCAAACTTATGGGAACTGGAGAAATCATACCATCTGAATCTCAGCCTGAAGAGGAACTTATCATCTCCGCACCTGATCAAACTGAAGACAATGCTCAGCCTGAAGACAATCCTTCTAACGATGACAATGATCAGCAAGAGCAAAATCTTCGTCCTGTACATCCTCGTGTTGCAAATGAAGTACAGATTGAGAGAATAATTGATAGCATCAATGCACCAGGTCCACTCACTCATTCGAGGGCAACACAGCTAGCAAATTTCTGTGTGCACTTCGCATTCGTCTCAATATCTGAACCCAAGAAAGTTGAAGAAGCCTTCATGGAACCTGAATGGATTCAAGCTATGCAAGAAGAGCTTCAACAGTTTGAGCTGAATAATGTATGGGAACTGGTTAGGCGTCCCGATCCTCGCAAGCACAATATAATAGGCACAAAATGGATATATCGCAACAAGCAAGATGAGCATGGTCAAGTTGTCAGAAACAAAGCTCGTCTTGTTGCTCAAGGGTACACTCAAGTTGAATGGGTTGACTTCGATGAAACATTTGCTCCTATGGCTAGACTTGAAGCCATACGCATACTGCTGGCCTATGCAAATCATCATAACATTCTTCTGTATCAAATGGATGTGAAGAGCGCTTTTCTCAATAGAGATTGAAGAAGAAGTGTTTGTTGCACAACCGCTGACTTTGAAGATCCAAAACATCCTGACATGGTGTACAAGCTCAACAAGGCACTGTATGGCCTCAAAAAAGCCCCTCGGTCTTGGTATGACACACTCAAAGACTTCTTGAAGAGCAAAGGCTTCAAACCTGGTTCCCTCGACCCCACTCTCTTCACGAAGACATATGATGGTGAACTGTTTGTGTGCCAAATATATGTGGATGACATTATCTTCGGCTGCACCAATCAGAAATATAGTGAAGAGTTTGGATATATGATGCAAGAGCAATATCAGATGTCCATGATGGGTGAGCTGAAGTTCTTCCTTGGTCTTCAAATACGTCAGCAACGCAACGGCATCTTCATATCTCAAGAGAAGTACCTCAAAGATTGCCTGAAGAAATTTGGGATGCAAGACTGCAAAGGCTTCACGACGCCAATGCCAGCCAAACATCATCTGGGTCCCGACGACAATGGTAAAGAGTTCGATCAAAAGGTATACCGCTCCATGATTGGTTCTTTACTTTATCTATGTGCATCAAGGCCAGATATTATGCTTAGTGTTTGCATGTGTGCTCGATTCCAAGCGGCACCAAAGGAATCGCATCACTTAGTTGTGAAGCGAATTCTTCGATATTTGGCTTACACCCCAACATTAGGATTATGGTATCCAAAGGGCTCAGAGTTTGATCTGGTTGGATTCACGGATGCTGATTATGCTGGTGACAAGGTGGATCGCAAGTCTACATCAGGCACATGTCATTTTCTGGGACGATCACTTGTATGTTGGTCTTCAAAGAAGCAGAACTGTGTATCTCTCTCCACTGCTGAATCTGAATACATTGCTACTGGATCTTGCTGCGCTCAACTTCTATGGATGAAGCAAACACTCAAAGACTATGGCATTCATCTGAAGCAAGTGCCACTCTACTGCAACAATGAAAGCGCCATCAAGATTGCCAACAACCCAGTTCAGCACTCGAAGACAAAGCACATTGAAATTCGTCATCACTTTCTCAGAGATAATGTTGTGAAGGAAGATATTGATATCATACACATCAACACTGAAGAGCAATTGGCAGATATCTTCACCAAGCCCTTGGATGAGAAGAGGTTTGCAAGTTACGGTGTGAGCTAAATATCTTGGAATCCTCAAATGTCCTATGATCAGGCACACATCCTAACACTTATGCATATTGATGACTTAGATGTGCAACACACGAAGTAAAGTATATCTTCAATCAATGAAGACTTACATTCTTAGTGTGAATACATTAATGTGGAATTTGACTTCAGAGCGCCACGATAATTGTGCACCGTGTCTGGGTCTAATACTTCCTATACTGTGGGTAACTGAAAGTGCGTTATATCGACTAGAGGGGGGGTGAATAGGCGATTTTTATGAAAGTCTTCAAAACGTGAACGTTTCGAAGACGAACGATAGAAATAAACCTATTACCATGCAGCGGAAGGTAGACTACACTAGGCAAACCATAGTCAAGTATTCAATGAAGTGAGAGCATAATGACTAATAGCAGCAATGTAGTAGAGATCAGGTAGGAAGATATTGTGAAGCCACACAGAACACGCAGTCACTCAATGAAGACAAAAGATAGTGCAAACATACAATGACTTCACAAGGAGTAACAGTAAGTAAAGGGAAGGGAAAGATGAAACCAGTGACTCGTTGAAGACAATGATTTGTTGGACCAGTTCCAGTTGTTGTGACAACTGTACGTCTGGTTAGGGCGGCTAGGTATTTAAACCTTAGGACACACAGTCCCGGACACCCAGTCCAGAACACGCAGTTCAGGACACCCAGTCCTCACCGTATTCCTCTTGAGCTAAGGTCACACAGACCTCGCCCAATCACTCTGGTAAGTCTTCAAGGTAGACTCCCAAACCTTCACAGACTTCGTTCACCGGCAATCCACAATGTCTCTTGGATGCTCAGAACGCGACGCCTAACCGGCTAGAGGATGCACAGTCCTCAAGTGTAATAAGTCTTCAGATCACACAGACAAGAAGACTTAAGTGATGCCTAATTCTCTTTGGCTCTGGGTGGGTAGGGCTTTATCCTCGCAAGGAATTCTCTCTCAAAGGCTTCGAGGTGGGTTGCTCTCAAACGACAAAAGCCGTACTCTGAATCTAAGCAGCCAACCGTTTATGGTTGTAGGGGGTGGGCTATTTATAGCCACTAGGCAACCCGACCTGATTTGTCCGAAATGACCCTGGGTCACTAAGGAACTGACACGTGTTCCAACGGTCAGATTTCAAAATCACACGGCAACTTTTCTTGGGCTACAAGCAAAGCTGACTTGTCCGACTCTAGACAAGATTCGCTCTCAAAGTCTTCACTCGAAGACATAGGTTTTGTTTAAGCATCACTTCAGTCATTCTGACTGGTTCTCTTGACTCAACACAGAAGAAAAAGAACTACGAAAGATCTAAGTCTTCGAGCTCCATAGGCTTCATGAAGTGTCTTCTCTTGTCATAGTCTTCAATGTGAATATCTTCATATACCACCTTTGACTTCAATGTCTTCATACATTTTTAGGGGTCATCTCTGGTAGGAAGACCGAATCAATGAGGGACTTCTACTTGTGTTATCATGCAATTCTCACAAACACATTAGTCCCTCAACTAGGTTTGTCATCAATACTCCAAAACCAACTAGGGGTGGCACTAGATGCACTTACAATCTCCCCCTTTTTGGTGATTGATGACAAACTAGTTGAAGTTTTCATCGGGGAATATAATCTGTGAAATTGTAAAGGATAAGGAATTGTCTTCATAAGTTGCAAGGGCTCCCCCTGAAGATGTGCATATAAGTAATTTGCTTTTCGAATGTAAATGCTCATGGTAGGTTGTGCTTGTGGAGATCCACTTCAACTTATGATGACAATCCACTATGCATGTGAAAGTATATGAAGATAATGACATGCATAATGGAAAATGGACGTCTGCAGAATGATCTAAGTGCAGAATTTATCGTCGCACATGCAGAATTTATCATCGCAACACAAGGTGGCAAATAAGTAGCAGACGACCATCGAGTTTAAGTGTTACAACTCAAAGAACCAAATGTATCAAAACGAGAGTTGTAAGCACGAAGTAAAATATAAAGCACCCGCCCATATGGACCCGCTTGAAGACTATCAAACTCATATGCTTCTCCCCCTTTTGGTAGTAAGGACCAAAAAGGTTCGAAGACATAGAGCATCTACTCGTTCCCATGAAGAGTAGGTGAAGCAGCAGGGTCGTCAGTGGTGTTCGGCGATGCAGAAGAAGGAGGTGGCGATGAAGTAGCATCGTCTTCATCCTCGATCACTCTGGCATTCACAGTCGCAGCAGAGGAAGAGAACTCAGAGTCTTCAAGGGATGGAGTTCGTCGCAGCACTGCCCTTCGAGGAGGTGTGGAGTCAAACTTGAATCGCTCAGAGAAGCCATCCTCTTGAAGATCATTTTCAGAACACAGCAGCGTCAGCCCTTTCCATGTGCGTCGAGAGGTTTCATGAGCAACAAAGGCATTCTTGGTGGCAAGATTGCGAATGGGATTAACATCCACCAAGAGGCTTTGCATTTGACGCTTCAGCCAGTCATGATGCCTATCCTGTTTCTGATGAAGAGCCACCAGAAGTTGTCGGTCATTGAGAACACGAGTGCGCTTCTTGGGTCGTTGGGCAATGGTGCTATCAGTGGCTTCAGTGAGAGCAGGATGCGGTGCACGTGTAGTGCCAGCCAAATGATACACACGAGTTACGGCTTCAACGCCTTCAACATTCTGAGAAAAACTTTGATGCTCTGCAATCTGAAGACTTAGAGATTCCTTGGCAGGCTCAGGATAGATGGCTTCAATAGACATATCCACATCACGCAAAAAGATCCGATTATTGCGGGTAGAGGGCTGATATGAGATAGCGGAGTGAAGTTTGATCAGCCGCATCACCCAAGGGGCGTAGAACTTCAAAACAAACAGATCAGAGCCAGATGCAGCAAGTTGGCGAATGAAGAAATCCTGTGTGTTGAAGCATTTTCCATGAAGAATATAGAAGACCAAAGTCTTCATTGCACCTTCCAGCTTGGCATGGGGAGAATGTCCTTTGATTGGCCAGAGAGTTCGCCTTATGATGTGATAAATGGTCCTTGGCAGATACTCAAGGTCTTCAACGAAGAACTTCGTGGGATAAGCAGCATCTTGGGGCAATGGCTTCATCATACTGAGCATCTGACTCATATTAGGTTCATTCTTCTGAAAGATGCTCTCAACAGCTTCACTATGAAGCTGATAGCCATGCTCATAGAGATCGCCAGGAGTGGGCAAACCAGTGAGCTCAATGATGTCAAAGGCTTTGGCTTCGTGATGAACATTTCCTGTCATCCACTCCAGGACCCAAGTCTTCGGATCTCTGTTATACCCGCGGATGTGAAGTGTGGCATAGAATTGGAGCAGCAACTCTTCATTCCAATGCTCTTGGTCAGTGACGAACAGTAGCAGCCAACCTCTTTGAAGCAATCCAGAGCTTCTTCCAGACAGGGCAGACCAGCTATTGCTTCAATGTCAAGGCGCTTGTGTGGGAAGATGCGACCTTGGTTGTAAAGAACGCATGAGTAATAGCTTCGCTGCGGATAGCTCCAGAACCGATCAGATGATATTCTTTCCCTTGAATAGGGGTTCCTGGAGCTATTGAAGAATGTGTTGTCTGCTCTGAAACCATTGATATTGAAGGAGCCAGGTGCTGATGCAGGACCTGGGAACCTGGGCAATCTTGGGATTGGCTTCTGTACCTGAGGCTTGTGCTCAACATGATAGTCGAACTAGGGATCGGCAGCAGACGCAGGAACAGAAGCAGCGGGATCAGTGGCTTCGCTGACTTCTGGTGCTTTTGTTGGTGAGGGCTCCACATTAGCTTCAGCCATGACAGCGTCAGTGGCTTCAGTGGTGTTGGTGGTGGCAGCCTCAAGATTTTCAACCTCCACTTGACGAGCAGGAGGGTCGGTCACGATCACGTTCTCCTCGAGAACCGCTTCTTGGTGGGACAGGGGAGTGGCAACTTGTGGGACTTCTTCTTCAGCGGCTGATGCAGCCGGATTGTCTTCAGCAGTTTTATCTTCAGTCGCAGAGAGTTGAGGCCTTGGACCTTTGCAAAGCCTGCGCAACGCGGGTGACGCCTGTGGAGTTGGTGTTGGCTGGGCCTCAAAGTCTTCTTCCTCTTGTGGGCGATCCGCCCAAGAAGCATCCTGTGCAATTGGCGTCAGTGGACGACCAATGCTGGTGAGTTCGCTATGCGTTAGCACAGGCGATGATACCTGTTGGTGCTCTAGCTGAGGAAGGGCTGCATCATCTTCAACATGGTCATGGTGACCAATGTCTTCAGCAGCGATGGGATCAGCTGCTGGAAAGTCTTCAGCTTCATGAGCCTCTGTGAAAGCAGGCTCATGGACAGTCAGTTTACGTTCTTGTGGATCAGCGTCGGGGTGAACCATGGAAATGGGTTCAACAATCAAGGGCTCTATGGGAGCAGCCCGTTCCTTCTTGGTCTTTCTTTTCTTCTTGGCGGGGGCAGTAGCAGAGGCTTCAGGATGTTTTCTCTTCCTTGCTTCAGCCTCAGCAGTCCTGGTCTTCTTCAGTTCTGAAGCGGTTGACCTGGCCTTTGGCTTCAGGCCAGTCATGCTAGTTGGATGACAAGGGGATCTGCTTCCTGCCTTTGTGCTTCAGGTTCAGCCATAGCGGGCTTCTTCTTCTTCTTGGCAGCCATCCTGGGGTCGATGCCAGGACGCCTAAGGGCCTTGCGCTTCTCAGCCTCATTGTTGGCTTGCACACACCTATCAGCCAGGACCTTCATGCGCTCATGAGAACCCTGAGCTTCTGCGCGTTTCTTTAGAAAGGCTTCCTTGAGCTTGTGCAGCATAATCTTGAAGTTCTTCACGTCTTGCATGCTGAGCTTGGCCATATGCTTCTTGAACTGAGATTTCTCAAAGTCAATCTTCTGCTTCAGTTCAACAATGCGCTGGGCGATGGCTAACTCTGAAGCAATGGCGCCATGGAAGGCGACACTGAGGCCAATGGGTAGTTGGAGATCTTCGAAGGTGATGTTTGGCGTGTCAAACCACTCATCAATGAAGTTGTGGATGATTGTTACATCAAAGAGCGGCAGATCATTGAAGATTTCTGCTTCTTCTTTGCTCTTGATGAGTTGCTCAAGAGCGTCATCTGCAAGATCTTCATCACTTGATAGATCAATGGCATCATTGTGCAGAATGGCAGCAGCAGTTAGCTCTTGGCCGGTGTGTGGCAGAGGCATCTTGACCTTCTGGGGCTTGGAGATGCGTGACAAATCTTCAGACTGCACACTGTCTTCAGGAGGTGCAGTTGCCAGTGGCTTCGCCCATGAGATTTTTGGTGAAGGGGCAGGCTTTGAAGCTTTAGGCTTCTTCAACTTCTTTGGCTTCGGCGCTGCAGGCGCTTCATCTGATTCAGCGTCAGCTGCAGGCTCATTCACGGCTATCCCTTGAACCAAGATATGGGTGATGAGACCTTCAAGGTTGTAGAAAGGACCGACGGCATTGGGTTCTGCATCCCATGTGTCGTCAGCCCTTGGAGCAGAAGGACCAGGGTTGAAGTCTAGTCCCAATGTCTTCTTGTTCTGCTTCGCTGAGTTCTGGGCAAACTGAAAGTTGCGCTTGAACAGAATGTCGTCACGACACCATAGCAGTGACGATGGGTCAGCATCCGCAGGCTGTGGTCCACGGACCATGCAGGGATAGAAGCCTTGTTCAATGGCTTCATCTCTGGTCCTGGGTTGAAGATTTTTGTAGAGGATGTCTCCCCATGGTCGCTTGATGGCATTCTTTTCAGCATATTCCTTTCTCACAAATCTGTACTTGAACCACTGTTCTTCCCAATAGCGTCGAATCCATTGGATTCGTGTTTTGCGCTGATTGTAATCCTCTTCAGGATCTGTCTTGTACAATTCTGAGAGGTCATCTGGCAGATCTCTTGATGTTTCTCCACGATGCTTTCTACTACCCTTCCTTGCTGATTTCTCTGAAGCCATGAACTTTAAACTGAAAGGCTTCAATACATTCAAAGGCTTCAAGGGCTTTCGCTTGCTGGACAGACAGGAACTGGCTTCGGGAGAATTTATATGATGCTGTAAGAATTCTGCAAATGAATGCAGACTATGAGAACCAAGGGATTCTCCCACGGACATGTACATGTGACAGCATTAAGGTGCGAGGGAAGGGGAAGAGGTCATATGCATTCTCAGAAGATTTTGAATATAAATCAGTTTAGAAGACATTGACCTCATCGTGCGAAGACATTCACTCATAGATAAGGAGTTGGTTCCAGATTTGTATGAATCCAGAGATCAGTACAAGTGAGGAATCTAGCTACTTTGTGAAGCATAAGTGAATATACTAGGCATGTTATGAGATGCAGTATGAGAGAGATCCAACTTGTGTGAATAGAAACTGCTTGTGGTAGAAAGTGACAAAGCCATAGGATCAACGGGGCCGTAAAAAGGAAGTTTTATTTACCACACTAAGAACTGCTAGACGGAGTGGAAGAGGAGGCCGAGCAGTTCGATCTTCCGTGCCCTAACTTAGCGACGGAGGACACCTACGGCGATGGCGGAGAGGATGATGTCCGCGGTTGGTGTGAAGACGGCGTCGGAGAGGTTGCGACAGCGAAGCGCTTCGTCGCCGGCGTCGTCGAGAGCTAGCGGTGGCGCTAGGGTTCGTGCGAGAGTGGAAGAAGAGATAATGACCGCTGTGAAGTGTGTACTTATAGGTACAGGGGCGGCACTGCGTTATTACACAGGTGCCCCTGGCGATTCGCATCTGAGGAACACGTGGCCATCATGTAGAATTTTGGGGTTTGTTCCACGTCCCACGCATGCCTGGATTGTCGGGTGGTTGTTCCTACTTCTCCAGGTTTCATGTGGAGGAATGAGCATTGAAAGCGGACTTAAAGTTTGTCTCTGTATCATCTACTGACAAGGACGCAGAGAAGACATTCGACAGTTTCAATAGAATGCATATGATTTGGAGAGATAGAGTTTGAGACAGAAAGTACAGAGAGGTTAGGGTCCGATCACATTCACTTAGTTCAAAAGATTCAACAAGAAGACATAGCTATAAGTGAATGCTGTAGAGGACAGAACACTAGTATATATGTATATAATCAACATAGTGAAGATAATCATGAAAACATGTTGAGATTGAAGCCAAACCAAATGTGAAGACATAGCAAGGTAACGCCATGAGTGAAACACTTCAAATAGAACATTTGGTGGTGGCGTTACCCACTGTATAGGAAGTATTAGACCCAGACACGACGCACAATTATCGTGGCGCTCCGAAGTCAAATTCCACATTAATGTATTCACACTTAGAATGTATGTCTTCATTGATTGAAGATATACTTTACTTCGTGTGTTGCACATCTAAGTCATCAGTATGCATAAGGGTTAGGATGTGTTCCTGATCATAGGACATTTGAGGATTCCAGGATATTTAGCTCACACCGTAACTTGCAAAATCTCTTCTCATCCAAGGGCTTGGTGAAGATATCTGCCGATTGCTCTTCAGTGTTGACGTGTAGGATATCAATATCTTCCTTCACAACATGATCTCTGAGAAAGTGATGACGAATTTCAATGTGCTTTGTCTTCGAGTGCTGAACTGGGTTGTTGGCAATCTTGTTGGCGCTTTCGTTGTCGCAGTAGAGTGGCACTTGCTTCAGATGAATGCCATAGTCCTTGAGTGTTTGCTTCATCCACAGAAGCTGAGCGCAGCAAGATCCAGCAGCAATGTATTCAGATTTAGTAGTGGAGAGAGATACACAGTTCTGCTTCTTAGAAGACCAACATACAAGTGATCGTCCCAGAAAGTGACATGTGCCTGATGTAGACTTGCTATCCACTTTGTCACCAGCATAATCAGCATCCGAGAATCCAACCAGATCAAACTCTGAGCCCTTTGGCTACCATAATCCTAGAGTTGGGGTGTGAGCCAAATATCGAAGAATTCGCTTCACAGCTAAGTGATGCGACTCCTTTGGTGCCGCTTGAAATCGAGCAGACATGCAAACACTAAGCATAATATCTGGCCTAGATGCACATAGATAGAGCAAAGAACCAATCATGGAGCGGTATACCTTTTGATCAAACTCTTTACCATTGTCGTTAGGACCCAGATGATGCTTGGCTGGCATTGGCATCGTGAAGCCTTTGCAGTCTTGCATACCGAACTTCTTCATGCAATCTTTGAGATACTTCTCTTGAGATATGAAGATGTCGTTGCATTGTTGTCGTATTTGAAGACCGAGAAGGAACTTCAGCTCTCACATCATATACATTTGATATTGCTCTTGCATCATATATCCAAACTCTTCACTGTACTTCTGATTGGTGCAGCCGAAGATAATGTCATCCACATATATTTGGCACACAAACAGTTCACCATCATATGTCTTCGTGAAGAGAGTGGGGTCGAGGGAACCAGGTATGAAGCCTTTGCTCTTCAGGAAGTATTTGAGTGTGTCATACCAGGCCCGAGGGGCTTGTTTGAGGCCATACAGTGCCTTGTTGAGCTTGTATACCATGTCAGGATGTTTTGGATCTTCAAAGCCATGTGGTTGTGCAGCATACACTTCTTCTTCAATCTTGCCATTGAGAAAGGCACTCTTCACATCCATTTGATAAAGAAGTATGTTGTGATGATTTGCATAGGCCAGCAGTTTGCGTATGGCTTTAAGTCTAGCCACAGGAGCAAATGTTTCATCAAAGTCAATGCCTTCCACTTGAGTATATCCTTGAGCAACGAGACGAGCTTTGTTTCTGACAACTTGACCATGCTCATCTTGTTTGTTGTGGTATATCCATTTTGTGCCTATTATGTTGTGCTTCCGAGGATCGGGACGCTTAACCAGTTCCCATACATTATTCAGATCAAATTGTTGAAGCTCTTCTTGCATAGCTTGAATCCATTCAGGTTCCATGAAGGCTTCTTCAACTTTCTTGGGTTCTGTTATTGAGATGAATGCGAACTGCCCACAGAAATTTGCTAGCTGAGTTGCCCTTGAACGAGTGAGTGGACCGGGTTCATTGATGCTATCAATTATTCTTTCAATATGCACTTCATTGGCAACAGGAGGATGTACAGGGCAAAGATTTTGCTCTTGCTGATCATTGTTGTTGTTAGAGGGAATGTCTTCAGGCTGAGCATTGTCTTCAGGTTGATCAGGTGCTGAGATGATAAGTTCTTCTCCAGGATGAGCTTTAGAAGGTATAATTTCTCCAGTTCCCATTAGCTTGATTGATTCACTGGATTGAACTTCATCTAGCACATTTGGCAGGTGCTCTCTTTGTGAACCGTTGGTCTCATCGAACCGCACATCCACTGTTTCAACCACTTTATAATGAAAGAGATTGAAGACTCCGTAGGAGTGCGAATCCTTTCATATCCAAGCATAAAACCCTCATGTGCTTTTGGTGCAAACTTTGAGGTGTGATGTGGGTCCTTGATCCAGCACCTAGCGCCAAATACTCTGAAGTAACTGACATTTGGCTTCTTGCCAGTAAGGAGTTCATAAGATGCCTTGTTCAGAAGCTTGTGAAGATAAACATGATTGATTGTATGGCATGCAGTATCAATGGCTTCAGGCCAGAATTTTCTTGGAGTCTTGTATTCATCTAGCATCGTTCTGGCCATCTCAATGAGTGTTCTGTTCTTGCGTTCGACGACGCCATTCTGCTGTGGCGTGTACGGGGCTGAGAATTCATGTGTGATGCCCAAGGTATCAAGATATGTATCAAGGCTAGTGTTCTTGAATTCAGTGCCATTGTCACTTCTGATGTGCTTTATCTTGGCTCCATAGTTGTTCATTGCTCGATTGGCGAAGCGTCTGAAGACATCCTGCACTTCAGTCTTGTAAAGGATTATGTGCACCCAAGTATATCTAGAATAATCATCAACAATGACAAAGCCATAGAGACAAGCAGTAATAGTAAGAGTTGAGTAATGAGTGGGACCGAAAAGATCCATGTGAAGCAGTTTGAAGCGTCGAGTAGTAGTCATGATTGTCTTCGAGGGATGTTTGGCCCTCGTCATCTTTCCTGCTTCACAAGCACCGCATAAGTGATCTTTCTTGAACTTGACGCCCTCGATGTCTATGACATGCTTCTTCTTTGCAAGGGGGTGGAGGTTCCTCATGCCAGCATGCCCAAGCCTCTGATGCCAGAGCTAGCATTCTGAAGCTTTTGCTAGAAGACATACGACAAGTTGTGGTCCTGCTGAGAAATCTACCACGTACAAATCATCTTTTCGATACCCTTCAAATACTAGAGACTTGTCAGATTCCATTAGAACAAGGCAACGATATTTTCCAAATATTACGATCAAGTTTAAATCGCAAAGCATTGAGACAGACATTAAGTTGAAGCCAAGGGATTCAACAAGCATGACTTTATCCATGTGTTGATCCCTTGAGATTGCAACTCTACCTAGACCCAATACCTTACTTTTACCAGTGTCAGCAAATGTGATGTGGCTCTTGTCGGATGGACGTAAGGTTGAGTCCATAAGAAGGCTTCTTTTGCCAGTCATGTGATTTGTACACCCACTATCAATAATCCATTCTGTAGACGATGGTGTTGTACCCTATAGTGCAGTTAGGGGGATAGGCTTCCCGAAGAGAATTGTGAAGCAAAAACATTTGACGAACCAGTGGGTTATGAAAGCTTATATCCAGATTAGGACTGATAGGGAGAGTAGCGAGCGATTCAGGAACGAAGTACATAGTAAGACCACTCGGGCATTTGATCTGCACCCTACAAGATGTTTAAGGTCCCCAGCAATAGCGTCAGAAGATTTTGGTTTTCTGCTGGAGACCTTTCCCTGCAAAAGAGAGTTAAGCCTTCTTAACCACCCACATCTTGAAGGGTGGCTTAGAAGCGATAAGTCTAAGTGCAGCATCTGAAAACTTTGGCTTTGGAGCCCTAGCAAAAAGTCTTGCAGGCGGACAATAATACTCATAAGAATAAGCAGAATAGTTTTTGGTCTTATGAACATGGCGGTTCGATGAACCGCGCTCATATTCATAGGCCTGAGTATGGTTTCCCTGCAAAACATTTGCGTTAGTGCGACTCAGATGAATCCTCTGTCTGTATGAAGCCTTTGGGCCGTATGAAGCCTGTGGTCTGGGGTTTGTCTTCTTCATCTGTGGTGTCATGATGACATTCACAGGAAGATTTTCCAAACACCTTTTGGGCACCCGGATCTTCTTCATAGGCGGTCCATTCCTGCAGTTAGTACCAATGTACCTGGCAAACACTTCACCATTCTTATTCTTAAACAGTTTATAGTTTGCATCAAAGGATTCATCGATGACAATGGGGTTAGCACAAGTGAAGCCAGATAGATTGGATGGATCAGCTGAAGGTTCCTTTGCAGCAACCCATGTGGTTTTGGGATACTGCTCGGGTTTCCAGTAAGAGCCATCAGCATTCATTTTCCTTATGAACCCGACACCCTCTTTCCTCGGGTTTCGGTTCAGAATCTGCCTTTTGAGGACATCACATAGTGTCTGATGTCATTTAAGACTTTTGTACATCCCTGTTTCAAGCAATGTCTTCAACCTAGCATTCTCATCAGCAATAGCAGTGGTATCCTCAGCAGAGGGGTTAGTTACCACATCAACAGTTCAAGATATTGCAATAGTAGCAGCAGTAGAACATTCAGCAACAGAAGTAGCATTATCACGCTCAATGCATTTAAGACATGGTGGTTCAAATCCTTCCTGAGCGGAACTGATCTGTTCGGCGTGAAGTGACTCATTTTCCTTTTGAAGATCTTCATGAGCCGCTCTCAATTTCTCAAGATCTTGCTTCCTTTGAAGATAATCTTAGGAAAGCTTTTCATAAGTTGTTGAGAGCGTTTCATGACGACTTTCAAGTTCCTCATACTTAACGTGAAGATTTTTTATGTCTTCAATTAAGGATTCAGATCGAGTCATTTCAGCGCCCAACAGATCATCGCTTTTGTCTAACAGTTTTTGAATATGTTCCATGGCTTTCTATTGTTCAGTTGCAATTTTAGCAAGTGTTTTGTAGTTGGGTCTTGAATCACAATCAGAGTCATTGTCACTAGATGTTTGATAGTGAGTAGTGCGTGTGTTTACCTTGGCACCGCGTGCCATGAAGCAGTAGGTAGGAGCAGAGTAGTCCTTCTTGTTTGCATCGGTGTCGGTGGTGAAGCCATTGTCTTCAGTATTGAAGATGGACTTGGCAACGTATGCTGTAGCCAGACTTGCAACGCCAGAATCGGACTCCTCCTCAGACTCCACCTCCGCCTCCTCAGAAGCGGACTCCTCCTCTGAATCCATTTCCTTGCCAACAAACGCACGTGCCTTGCCAGATGAGCTCTTCTTGTGTGATGAAGACTTTGAGGAAGACTTGGAAGAAGACTTTGAGTACTTCTTCTTCTTCTTGTCGTCAGAGTCATATTCCTTGCTCTTCTTCTTCTTTCTGTTCTCATTGTCCCACTGCAGACACTCAGAGATGAAGTGGCCAGTTTTCTTGCACTTGTGGCATGTTTTCTTCTTGTAGTCATGAGCAGAAGCTTCATCATTCCTTGAGCTTGATCGTGAAGACTTTCTGAAGCCTTTCTTCTTTGTGAATTTTTGGAACTTCTTCACAAGCATAGCAAGTTCCTTTCCAATGTCTTCAGGATCATCAGAACTGCTGTCAGATTCTTCTTCAGATGAGGAGACAACTTTTGCCTTCAAGGCACGAGTTCACCCATAGTTTGGACCGTAGATATCTATTTTCTCAGAAAGCTGAAACTCATGTGTGTTGAGCCTCTCAAGTATGTCGGACGGATCGAGTGTCTTGAAATCAGGTCGTTCTTGAATCATCAGGGCTAGGGTGTCAAACAAACTATCAAGTGATCTCAGTAGTGTCTTGACGACTTCATGCTTGGTGATCTCAGTAGCGCCGAGGGCTTGAAGCTCATTTGTGATGTCAGTGAGTCGGTCAAATGTGAGCTGGACATTCTCATTGTCATTTCGCTTGAAGCAGTTGAAGAGGTTGCGAAGGACACTGATTCTCTGATCTCTCTGGGTTGAGACGCCTTCATTGACCTTGGAGAGCCAGTCCCAGACCAGCTTAGATGTTTCCAAAGCACTCACACGGCCATACTGTCCTTTGGTCAGATGACCACAGATGATATTCTTGGCAGTAGAGTCCAGTTGAACGAACTTCTTGACATCAGCAGCAATGACACCTTCTCCAGCCTTGGGAATGCCGTTCTTGACGACATACCATAGGTCGACATCAATGGCTTCAAGATGCATGTGCATCTTATTCTTCCAGTAGGGATATTCAGTTCCATCGAAGACGGGGCACGCAGCGGAGACTTTAATTATCCCTGCAGGGATATCGACTAGAGGGGGGTGAATAGGCGATTTTTATGAAAGTCTTCAAAACATGAAAGTTTCGAAGACAAACGATAGAAATAAACCTATTACCATGCAGCGGAAGGTAGACTACACTAGGCAAACCATAGTCAAGTATTCAATGAAGTGAGAGCACAATGACTAATAGCAGCAATGTAGTAGAGATCAGGTAGGAAGGTATTGTGAAGCCACACAGAAAACGCAGTCACTCAGTGAAGACAAAAGATAGTGCAAACATACAATGACTTCACAAGGAGTAACAGTAAGTAAAGGGAAGGGAAAGATGAAACCAGTGACTCGTTGAAGACAATGATTTGTTGGACCAGTTCCAGTTGCTGTGACAACTGTACGTCTGGTTAGGGCGGCTAGGTATTTAAACCTTAGGACACACAGTCCCGGACACCCAGTCCTGAACACGCAGCTCAAGACACCCAGTCCTCACCGTATTACCCTTGAGGTAAGGTCACACAGACCTCGCCCAATCACTCTGGTAAGTCTTCAAGGTAGACTCCCAAACCTTTACAGACTTCGTTCACCGGCAATCCAGAATGTCTCTTGGATGCTCAGAACGCGACGCCTAACCGGCTGGAGGATGCACAGTCCTCAAGTGTAATAAGTCTTCAGATCACACAGACAAGAAGACTTAAGTGATGCCTAATTCTCTTTGGCTCTGGGTGGGTAGGGCTTTATCCTCGCAAGGAATTCTCTCTCAAAGGCTTCGAGGTGGGTTGCTCTCAAACGACAAAAGCCGTACTCTGAATCTAAGAAGCCAACTGTTTATGGTTGTAGGGGGTGGGCTATTTATAGCCACTAGGCAACCCGACCTGATTTGTCCGAAAAGACCCTGGGTCACTAAGGAACTGACACGTGTTCCAACGGTCAGATTTCAAACTCACACGGCAACTTTACTTGGGCTACAAGCAAAGCTGACTTGTCTGACTCTGGACAAGATTCGCTCTCAAAGTCTTCACTCGAAGACATAGGTTTTGTTTAAGCATCACTTCAGTCATTCTGACTGGTTCTCTTGGACCCCACTTAACAGTACGGTGGTTCCTATGAGTCAACACAGAAGAAAAAGAACTACGAAAGATCTAAGTCTTCGAGCTCCATAGGCTTCATGCGGTGTCTTCTCTTGTCATAGTCTTCAATGTGAATATCTTCATATACCACCTTTGACTTCAATGTCTTCATACATTTTTAGGGGTCATCTCTGGTAGGAAAACCGAATCAATGAGGGACTTCTACCTGTGTTATCCTGCAATTCTCACAAACACATTAGTCCCTCAACTAGGTTTGTCGTCAATACTCCAAAACCAACTAGGGGTGGCACTAGATGCACTTACAGTAACGCCACCACCAAATTTTTCTGTTTGAAGTGTTTCACTCATGGCGTTACGTTTGGTATGTCTTCACATTTGGTTTGGCTTCAATCTCAACTTGTCTTCATGATTATCTTCACTATGTTGATTTGATTGTCTTTCTCATATATATATATATATATATATATATATATATATATATATATATATATATATATATATATATATACTAGTGTTCTGTCCTCTACAACATTCACTTATAGCTATGTCTTCTTGTTGAATCTTTTGAACTAAGGGAATGTGATCGGACCCTAACCTCTCTATGCTTTCTATCTCAAACTCTATCTCTCCAAATCATATGCATTCTATTGAAACTGTCGAATATCTTCTCTGCGTCCTGGTCAGCAGAAGATACAGAGACAAATATTAAGTCTGTTTTCAATGCTAAATCCTTTCACCTGAAACCCGGAGAAGTGGGAACGACCACCCGACAATCCAGGTGTGCGTGGGAACGTGGAACAACCTCCGATATGTTGCATGATAGCCACGTGCCCTTCAGATGTGAAGCGCCAGGGGCACCTGTGTAATAACACTGTGCCGTCCCTGTCCCTATAAATACACGCCTCACCACAGTCATTATCCTTTCTTCCACTCTCGCACAAACCCTAGCGCCACCGCTAGCCCTCGACGACGCCGGTGACGAAGCGCTTAGCTGCCGCGACCTCACCGATGCCGTCTTAACGCCGGCCGCGGACATCGTCTTCTCCGCTGTTGCCGTAGGTGTCCTCCGTCGCCAAGTTAGGGCACGGACGATCGAACTACTCGACCTCCTCTCCCACTCCGTCTAGCAGTTCTTCGTGTGGTAAATAAAACTTCCTTTTTATGGCCCCTTTGATCCTATAAATTCATCACTTTCTACCACAAGCAGTTTCTGTTCACACAAGTTGGATCTATTTCATACTGCATCTCATAATATGCCTAGTATGTTCACTTATGCTTCACAAAGTAGTTAGATTCCTCACTTGTACTTATCCGTGGATTCGTAAAAATCTGGAACCAACTCTCTATCTATGAGTGAATATCTTCGCACTATGAGGTCAATGTCTTCTAAACTGATTTATCTTCAAAATCTTTTGAGAATGCACATGACCTCTTCCCCTTCCCTCGTACCTTAATGCTATCACAGGTACATGTCCGTGGGAGAATCCCTTGGTTCTCATAGTCTGCATTCATTTGCAGAATTCTTACAGCATCATATAAATTCTCCCGAAGCCAGTTCCTGTTTGACCCGCAGGCGGAAGCCTTTGAAACCTTTGAACGTGTTGAAGCCATTCAGTTTGAAGTTCATGGCTACAGAGAAATCTACAAGGAAGGGAGGCAGACAGCACCGTGGAAACACTGCTAAGGACCTACCACCAGATCTCTATGAGCTATACAAGTCAGATCCAGAAGAAACCTATGGAGAACGCAAGAACCGAATCCAATGGATTCGAAGACATTAGGCAGAGGAATGGTTCAAGTACAGATTCGTCACCGACGAATATGCTGAGAAGAGTGCCATCAAGGGCCCATGGGGAGATATCATATACAAAGGTCTTCAGCCCAAATCACAGTCCGAAGCTATTGCTCAAGGCTTTTACCCCTGCATGCTTCGTGGACCTCAGCCTGCTAATGCCGACCCATCCTCTCTGTTATGGTGTGACGAAGACAATCTCTTCAAGCGCAACTATCAGTTTGCACAGAACTCTGCCAAGGAAAACAAGAAGTCATTGGGATTAGACTTCAACCCAGGCCCCTCTGCGCCATGTGCTGATGGCACACGAGAAGCTGAACCCAATCTTGTTGGGCCCTTCTACAACCTAGAAGGTCTCATCACTCATATTATGGTTCAAGGGGCAGTCATGGATCAACCTGTAGATGATGTTGAATCTGACAAAGCACCTGCACCACCGAAGCCAACAAAGCTGAAGAAGCCGAAAGCTTCAAAGTCTGCCTCAGCACCAAAAATCTTACGGGTGAAGCCACTGGCTACTGCACCTCCTGAAGACAGTGTGCAGTCTGAAGATCTATCCCGTATCTCCAAGAAGACTGAGATGAGAAAGAATACTGATCAGGCACTGACTGCTGCTGCTATTCTACGCAATGACGCCATTGATCTGTCCAGTGATGAAGATCTTACAGATGACGCTCTTGAGCAACTGATCAAGAGCAAGGAAGAAGTAGAGATCTTCAATGATTTGCCTCTCTTTAATGTGGCAATCATCCATAACTTCATTGATGAGTGGTTTGACACACCCAACCTCAGCTTTGAAGATCTGCAACTTCCAATTGGCCTCAGTGTCGCCTTCACTGGCGCCATTGCTTCTGAGCTAGCTCTAGCTCAGCGCATCGTTGAACTGAAGCAAAAGATCGACTATGAGAAAGCTCAGTTCAAGAAGCACATGGCCAAGCTCAGCGTGCAAGATGTGAAAAACTTCAAGATTATGCTGCACGAGCTCAAGGAAGCCTTTCTCAAGAAGCGTGAAGAAGCTAAAGGTTCTCGTGAGCGCATGAAGAGCCTGGTTGACAAGTGTGTGCAAGCCTACAATGAGGCCGAGAAGCGCAAGGCTCTTGGTTGTCCTGGCATCGACCCAAGAATGGCTGCAAAGAAGAAGAAGCCATCAACAGACCAATCTGCACCTTCAAGGCGGGAAGAGCCACGCATAGTCTTTCCAAGCAGCATGACTGGCTCGAAGCCAAAGGTCCGATCAACCGCTTTAGAACTGAAGAAGACGAGGACTACCGAGGCTGAAGCCAGAAAGAGGAAAAATCCTGACGCTTCTGATGTCGCTCCCTCCAAGAAGAAGCACAGAACCAAGAAAGATCGGGCTGCTCCCACAGAACCCCTTGTTGTAGAACCCATCTCTGTTGCTCGCCCTGATTCCTCGCATCAAGAATGACGGTAGTAGTTCATGAGCCTGCTTCCACAGAGGCTCCTGAAGCTGAAGACATTCCAGCAGTTGACCCCACCGCTGCTGAAGACATTGGTCACCATGACAATGTTGAAGATGATGAAGTCCTTCCTCAGATCGAGCACCAACTGGTATCATCGCCTCTGCTTACGCACAGCAAACTCATCAGCATTTGTCGTCCTTTGACGCCAACTGCTCAGGATGCATCATGGGCTGATCACCCACAGAGACAAGACACTCCAAGCTCTCCCCAACCGCAAGCAACCCCATCAGTGCAAGAAGAGGATGACTTTGAGGCCCAGCCAACTCCATCTTCACAGGCGTCGCCAATGTTATGCAGGCTTCACAAAGGACCAAGGCCCCAAGTCCCTCTTTCGAGCATTTCAGAAGGAGAAGTGCACCACCAATCTGTTGCACGTCAGGTGTTTCCAGATGCCACTCCTACTGCGACTGTCTCTGAATCCAAAGCCAAAATGGTTGAAGATATTCCGGCTGCATCAGCTGATGAAGAAGAAGCCCCAAGAGTTGCTACACCCCCGTCTCACCAAGATGTTGTTCTCGAGGAGAACGTGACCGACCCTCCAGCTTCTGAAGTGGAGGTTGAGAATCCTGAGGCTGCCACCACTAACACCACTGAAGCCAATGACGTGGTCATGGCTGAAGACACTGTGGAGCCTGCACCTAACACTGTGCCAGAGGCCAATGAAGCCAATGATGCACCTGCAATAGATGTGCAGCCTGACACCTCTGTTGATGCCACTGCTCCTGTTCCGCCACCAAGGCCACACACTATCGAGCAAGCATTCAACTATGGCCAACTTATCACTGTCAAATGGCCTTTTATGACTCCTCCGCCTGCTGCTGGTCCTCAGTTTGACTATCACGTTGAGCACAGGCCTCAGGTTCAGAAGTCAATGCCAAGGTTTCCCAGGTTTCCAGGTACTGCATCTGCACCCGGATCTTTTAATATCAATGTCTTCAAGGCACACAACACCTTGTTTGATAGCGCCAAGAACCCCTACACCAAGGCAAGAATATCTTCTGATCGGTTCTGGAGCTATCAACAGCGCAGTTATTACTCATGCATTCTGTACAATCAAGGTCGCATTTTCCCACATATGCATCTTGACACTGAAGCCATAACTGGTCTGCCTTGTTTGGAAGAAGCTCTGGATTGCTTCAAAGAGTCTGGATTGTTGTCGTTCGTCACTGACTAGGAGCACTGGAATGAAGAATTGCTGCTCCAATTCTATGCCACTCTTCATATTCGTGGCTACAACAGAGATCCGAAGACCTGGGTCCTTGAGTGGATGATAGGCAATGTTCATCATGAAGCCAAAGCCTTTGATATCATTGAGCTCACTGGTCTGCCCACTCCAGGAGATCTTTATGAACCTGGTTGTCAGCTTCACAGTGCAGCTATGGAGAGCATTTTTCACAAGCCTGAACCAAACATGAGTCAGATGCTTAGCATGATGAAGCCTTTGCCTCCAGATGATGCATATCCTAAGGAGTTCTTTGTTGAAGACCTTGAGTATCTGCCACGCACTATCTATCACATTATAAGGCGAACTCTCTGGCCCATCAAAGGACATTCTCCACATGCAAAGCTGGAAGGTGCAATGAAGACTTTGGTCTTCCATATTCTTCACGGCAAATGCTTCAATGCACAAGACTTCTTCATTCGCCAACTTGCTGCATCAGGATCTGATCTCTTTGGCTTGAAGTTTTACGCTCCATGGATTATGTGGCTGATCAAACTACACTCAGCTGTCACCTATCAGCCCTCTGCTCGCAATCATCGGATCTTTCTGCCTGACATCAATATGTCAGTTGAAGCCATCTATCCAGAGCCTGCCAAGGAGCCCCTTAGTCTTCAGAATGCTGATAAGCAAAGTTTCTCTCAACACATTGAAGGCGACCCAGCAGTCACTCGTGTTTATCCTCTGGCTGGTGCTACCCGTGCACCTCATCGTGCCCTCACTGAAGCCACTGAAAGCACCATTGCACAACGGCCCAAGAAGCGATCCCGTGTTCTCAATGACCGAGAGCTTCTGGTTGCCCTTCATCAGAAATAGGATAAGCATCATGACTGGCTGAAGCGCTGAATGCAAAGCCTCTTGGTGGACATAAACAGGATTCACAACCTTGCCACTAAGAATGCCTTTGTTGCCCATGAAACTTGTCGGCGTACATGGAAAGGGCTGACGCTTATGTGTTCTGAAGATGATATTCAAGAGGATGGCTTCTCTGAACGCTTCAAGTTTGACTCAACACCTCCAAGAAGGACTGTGATGTGGTGTACTCTGTCTCTTGAAGACTCTGAGTTCTCCTCCTCTGCTGCAACAGTGAATGCACGTGTCATCGATGATGAAGACAATGCTACTTCACCACCTTCAGCGCGAATCAACACTGCACCGAGTTCGTCTGCACCGCCAACCAACATCGAAGACCCTGCTGCTTCACCAACTCCTCACGGGGACGAGTAGGTGCTCTATGTCTTCAAACCTTTTTGGTCCTTACTGACAAAAGGGGGAGAAGCATATGAGTTTGATAGCCTTCAAGCGGGTTCATATGGGAGGTAGTTTTATATTTTGCCTAGTGTTTACAACTCTCGTGTCTTGATACATTTGGTTCTTTGAGTTGTAACACTCAAACTCGATGGTCGTCTTCTACTTATTTGCTATTTAGTGATGCGATGATAAATTCTGCATGTGCGACGATAAATTCCGCACTTAGATCATTTTGCAGACGTCCATTTTTCATTATGCATGTCATTATCTTCACATACTTTTCATGCATGATAAATTGTCATCATAAGTTGAAGAGGATCTCCACAAGTACAACCTGCCATGTGCATTTGCATACCAAAAGCAAATTACTTATATGCACATCTTCAGGGGGGAGCCTTTGCCACTTATGAAGACAATAACCTATCATTTACAATTTCACATATTATATTCCTCGTTGAAAACTTCAACTAGTTTGTCATCAATCACCAAAAAGGGGGAGATTGTAAGTGCATCTAGTGCCACCCCTAGTTGGTTTTGGAGTATTGACGACAAACCTAGTTGAGGGACTAATGTGTTTGTGAGAATTGCAGGATAACACAGGTAGAAGTCCCTCATTGATTCGGTTTTCCTACCAGAGATGACCCCCAAAAATGTATGAAGACATTGAAGTTAGAGGTACTATGTGAAGACATTCACATTGAAGACTATGATAAGAGAAGACATCGCGTGAAGACTATGGAGCGCGAAGACTTAGCAGTTTCGGCATTCTGTGTTTTTCTTTGTTGAGTCATAGGAACCACCGTACTGTTAAGTGGGGTCCAAGAGAACCAGTCAAAATGACTGAAGTGATGCTTAACCAAAAACCTATGTCTTCGAGTGAAGACTATGAGAGCAAATCTTGTCCAGAGTTGGATAAGTCAGCTTTGTTTGCAGTCCAAGTAAAGTTGCCGTGTGTGTTTGAAATCTGACCGTTGGAACACGTGTCAGTTCCTTAGTGACCAAGGGTCATTTCAGACAAACCAGGTTGGGTTTCCCAGTGGCTATAAATAGCCGACCCCCTACAACCATAAATGGTTGGCTGCTCAGAGTTAGAGTACGGCTTTTGTCGTTTGAGAGCAACCCACCTCGAAGCCTTTGAGAGAGAATTCCTTGCGAGGATAAAGCCCTTAACACCCAGAGCCAAAGAGTGTTAGGCATCACTTAAGTCTTCCTGTCTGTGTGATCTGAAGACTTATTACACTTGAGGATTGTGAATCCTCCAGCCGGTTAGGCGTCGCGTTCTGAGCATCCAAGAGTCATTGTGGATCGCCGGTGAACGAAGTCTGTGAAGGTTTGGAAGTCTACCTTGAAGACTTACCAGAGTGATTGGGCGAGGACTGGGTGTCCTTAGCTCAAGGGGAATAAGGTGAAGACGAGGTCTTCTGAGTTGAATCTCAGCCTGCCTAACCAGACGTATAGTTGTCACAGCAACTGGAACTGGTCCAACAAATCATTGTCTTCAACGAGTCACTGGTTTCATCCTTCCCTTCCCTTTACTTACTGTTGGTCCTCGTGAAGTCATTGTATGATTGCATTATCTTTTGTCTTCACTGAGTGACTGCTTGTTCTGATTGGCTTCACAATATCTTCCTACCCGATCTTTACTGCCTAGCTACTATTAGTCATTGTGCTTTCACTTCATTGAATACTTGACTATGGTTTGCCTAGTGTAGTCTACCTTCCGCTGCATGGTAATAGGTTTATTTCTATCATTTGTCTTCGAAACTTCCATGTTTTGAAGACTTCCATAAAAATCGCCTATTCACCCCCCCTCTAGTCGATCACTAGCACTCTTAGAAGTAGGGAGATTGGAAGATTGGAAGAGCCAGGCGCGGAGAGGGAAGAATAACTATGCAAGAAGCGGGGCCACGTAGCCGGGGGGATTCAAAGGCAGCGTGGGGAAACGGAGGCGCCCACGTCCAATCAATCACCACACGTCAACCGAGGCCGCATGCTTTGGGGGCCCGTGGTGCTCCGAACTTGACCCTTGGCTTCGCCACGAAGCCAAGCCAACACGCACCTTGGGCCCGGGGGCTACTGTCGACGTTCTGGGAACGGGGGTCCCCAGACTTTCCTGCCTACGGCCCGCGGTGTGGCTGAGCAAGCAGGCCGTACGGCCTATCTTCACCAACAAAGCACCCAAGACCCTCGCGAGGGGCCAAACCTCGCGAGGTGGACGACACAAGACCTCCTCTGGAGTGGCCTAGCTAGGCAGGCTCACGAGGAGCGGAGATATCAAGGCGAGGCGATCCTCACGAGGCTCTCGTGACGTGAGCCGTGACGATCGACAACAGGCGGGCGCCAGCGCGCACAACGTCCTTGTTTCCTCTTTAGTGCAAAGGGGGGCAAGCGCAGCCGCGGAGTACCATGGCTTCAGGCAAAGGTTGCCATTTCGGTGCAACAAGACCAAGACCATGTACTACAAGACGGAGGTCACCGTCGAGCCCAAAGCAGCGTCACCACCAGAACTTTGTGCAGACGAAGACTACTTTTGTCAGGATAGCTTGTACTAGTTGTCCCCCTTCAAATTTTCCAGCCATTGTTGGCTCCCTTTCCGCTCGATATTTGGGAAGAGGACCAGGGCCTCTATAAATAGGACTAGCCGCCATAGTAGGGGCACGGACTCATTAGGCCCAGAGACACACACAAGTTCATACACACAAGAACACCTCAACCTCAGGAGGCTGTTCTCCCCTTGTATTGTTCATCATCAGCCCGAGAGGCAATCCACCACCACACTAGAGAAGGGTATTACACCACAACGGTGGCCCAAACTAGTATAAACCCTGTGTCCTTCTGTGTTGTGAGTTGGTCAAGTTCGTCCGCAAGATTCTAGCGAGCTAGAGCGTAGATCGCTTGGAGGGAAAGACTTTGCGCGCACCCTAGTGTTCGAACCTTAAGGGTTTGTCGGGACCCCATACCCCGACACTGTTACTCACGGGAAGCAGGGTCGGTGGCAGCGTTAGCCACCGATGAGGCAGAGCGGCGAGGTGCACCGGTGCCCACGGGTGCCACCTGAGCGACACGAGCGGCCCGGCGCTCGGCACAGACCAGGCAAGTGTCAGCCATAGGAACAATGGAATGCCGGCGGAGTGAAGTATTGAAGAGAGGCTTCGACACGCCCCTACCTGCCACGCCAAATGTCGGATTCAGGGCTCCATAGACCCAAGGAAGGTTCAAACTCCGGGGCATGTGTGAAGAACTCAACCTCTACAGTAAACCGGCTCATCACCCCCATGGCCTAGCTCGATGAACAAGGAAGAAGATGAACATGGCAGTTTACCCAGGTTTGCGCCACCTTGCGGTGTAACACCCTACTCCCGCTTTTTGGTGGATTTGCCTCATGAGGGGCTGAGGATGAACTAGTACAAGGGATGAACAACATCGCGAGGCCTGCTCTGGTGGGGGAATCAGTCGACTAGGTTCGGGATCCCCCTCTATGGTGGTCGTTAACCTATACTTATAATGGCAGTCCTCTTCCCCCACAACATAGGCGGGAAGGGATTCCACAGTGGCCAATTTGAAAGGGGACAAGAAGTAGATCTTATCCTGACGAAAGGTGGTCTACACCTGCAAAGCTTCTGGTCATGACGCTACGGTGTGCTCGGCGTTGACATCCGTCCTGCTGCATACCGGTCTTGGTCTTGTTGCACTAGAATGGAAACCTTTGCCTGATTCCTGGGGAACCCACACCCGCGCTCACCTCCTTAGCACCAAAGAATAAAATGTCTTCTCTGTGCCCGCTGGCGCCCGCCTGGCCTTGGTCGTCATGGCTTGCGTCACCTCAACCTCATGAGGTTGGCACCTGCATAGGAATCTCCGCTCCTTAGGAGACAGCCTGGGGAGGCTGCTCCCTCCGGAGGTCTTGGAGCCATCCGCCTCGCGAGGCTTGGCCCCCCGCGAGGGTCTTGTCTTGTTGGTCTCATAGATGGTCCACACCAGGCTGACGATGGAGCCACACCGTGGGCCACAGGCAGGCAAGTCTGGGTACCCTGGTTCCTAGAACACCGACACACACGACCGGTGGTCAGGCAGCCTTCAGACAGGTAATCCTATTAAATTCCGGGCGGAGCCTATCATCAGTAAGGTCAAACTCCCTCCAGTCGTTGCCATAGACAATGCACTCTGTCCGCGCGTGGCAAAACTTTGGGGCCTCCTTGTCCTAGATCCATCACCAGTCGGCCCGCCACTCCTCCCATCTGCCGCGCTGCTGACCAGGGAGGTAACCCCAGTTTTCCCTCACCACCTGAGGAATCTAGCTTATATTCCCGGAACGGCGAGCTTTGTTCTACAGTCGTAGGACAAAGTAGTGACGGAACAGCTCCTGATAAGGGGCGGCCCCGACAAAGTTCTCGCACAAGTGGGCAAAAATCTCCATGCACGCCATTGCATTCGGAGTGAAGTCCAGGAGGTGGAATCCATAGATTACCATCATCGCTTCGATGAAATCCGATAAGGGGGGATAGAGGTCGCAGAGAAAATATGTGTAGAAGAATCGATACGAGTCTGGGGGGTCCTCTTTCCCCTCCGCCAGAATGTTGGGCACACCTTGCCCCTTTGGAACTTCCCTCCCCCACATGTATCCATACCTCGCAACCAAGGTGTCGCCGTCCAGATTCGATGGGAAGAAGACCACGTCTCCCCTCTGCTTCTTGTCTAGCTCTACCACTCTCTTCTTGCTCCCCTCAGCGGCCACTATAACGCCCCGGACACACCCGCTAGTGGTCGTTACTCCTGACAGGATCTAGACTGCCCCCCAGATCAATACTAGTCTTTTCTGCGCACTTTGTCCTCACTCGTGCGCATCTGGGAGCAACTTCTCGGTCAGTCACCCATCCTGAAACTACTCCAAGCTGAGCATGCTTAACTTTGGAGTTCTGTCCAAATGGGCTCCCGGGAAAGAAGGAATTCCTTATTGATATGAGTAGTCTATCATCCGTAAGAGCATCTTTAGTAGACCACGCAAAATTCCAACCCGCATAAGTGTTTTCCAGTTCACGGAAAAGTGCATATCTAGGCCGGTGCGGGCGAGGTCAGACTCAGACCCTGTATAATCAACCCGTAAAAAAGAATATTCTCTGAATATACCTCTTCCTCTTCCTCTTCTCACGTCAATTTGAAATCAACCGGCGACCGACGTCTGGGCGAGGAAGACACAGCTAGAGCGGAGGCCGGTGGACAAACGGACGAGAGAGACGTGGGACAGCCACGATGCGCGGGCGCCGGCCGGGCGCACGTGGCCGGACTCAGCTAGCTAGCTGGCACGACCATAGCTAGCTAGCTTGCTCGCATTGATTCACAGCTAGCTAGCGTGGCCGGAGCTAGCTAGCTCACATCGATTCAGCTAGCGTGGCCGTCTAGCTAGCTTGCTCGCATCCACGCGAGCGGCCGGGCGGCGGACGGGCACGACGGCCAGGCGGATGGGCATGGCGGTTGGGCGAGCTTCATGGCGTTGGCGGGAGCAGAGATTCCTCAACCGCCAATGTTGACCGGTATTCAGGGCCCTGGCAAAGTTGCCTTCAAAACTGTAGATATGAGGGTTTCGGGTTCGTATTCAACGGGCCCCTTAAATGTTTTTAGGGTTGGACGATTTTAACGGGTCTGTTCGGGCCCATTTTTTTGACAGGAACTGTAAAAAACAGTTATTTTACGGGTTTGACCACTTATGTGGGGTCTGCTTGAGATGCTCCAATAAGCCAGGCTATCACATATACCCCCACTCAAAGGAACCGACGTCCTCGTCGAGCCACATGAACGTTCCCTCTTGGCACATACATTGGTGCTTCCAGTCCGGCACATCTACCATGCCGTGCGCCATGACGGGTCACAAACGTCATGAACAACATGACCGCGCACTTGTCCGCAAACATCAGTGTAACCGCGAGGGTCTTCTCTGATACCAACTTATAATGCCCCGGACACACCCGCCGATGGTCGTTACTCCTGACGGGATCTAGACTGGCCCCATAGATCAATACTAGTCTTTTCTGCGCACATTGTCCTCACTTGTGCACACTCGAGAGCAACTTCTCGGCGCGTCACCCATCCTGAAGCTACTCCAAGCTGAGCAGACTTAACTTTGGAGTTCTGTTCGAATGGGCTCCCTGAAAATAAGAAATTCCTTATTGATATGAGTAAACTATCATCCCTAATAAACCAAGCTATCACAACCACCTCCTTCGTGGCGGTCGCCCGCTTCCCCTTGGGGCCGTCGGTTTTCTTTCCCATCTTCTCGAGCTGTGGTGAGATGGGAGGAGATAGCTGGATGGGGATCAAAGGCGAATGTGGGCGAGGGGGAGAGAGGTCGCTTGGCTTGAAAAATAAGATGGTGGAGGGGCGAGACAGACGATGAATGAGCAGTGCCTCTTTGCGTTTTTCCCTCGTAAGGGAAAAAGACGTAGGGGAAGGCGCTACTCTTCGTCGTTCCCTCTCAGAAAGTTACCGTTTAACATTAACGGCTATAGTCCCATGACACCACAACTCGCAGTAATTCCGTGAAGTGGACATTGGTCGACCAGTCATCATGAAGAACCGCTGCATGCGTAGGGTTTCCTTGCCATGTGTTCGTGCACTGTTTTGGGGCCTAACCCAACATGCCCGGTGACACATATGGCTCAGGCCTGGGGGCTTCTGTCGGTGTACATAGACAGTGGTGTTTGTTTCCCCTTACTTGTGCACAGACAGTAGACCTCCGGTCCAGCAACACTCGACGTGCGAGACAAGACCAAACTGAAGACATAGCTCTTTGACAAATGAAAGGATAGATCAAGAAGCAAGTCATTCCAAATGAACAACATATCACTAAGGAAAAACCTCCCTTGCCAGGCAGGCGAGCCCAGCGAGGTCGAAGTTTCCCTGAAGAGAAATCTCAAGACTGCGCCGAAAAGATTGCCGGGGACATGGAGGGCAGATTACCCTGCCAAGGCTCCACCACTGCACCTCACAACAACGCAAGTCACCTATCGGTGCGGTGTCAAGCCCCCAAGTGATTAAGTGGCTATTATTTGGCATGTGGCAGTCATTTCTGAAGGAAATCACCTCCAAATGACACCCGTCTGGGGACATGCCACACAGGCAGGGGGGAAGGTGGCTGGATGGCACGGCCAGGCTTGCCGGGATACGCCATGATGTGACACTAAGCGACACGTTTAATGCACCCTGTCCTATCTCCAGAGTTAGGTATGATAGCATTGTTTGCTATCTAATCAGTATGTAATGACTGATTTTCCATTGTGGTGACCCCTTGACCTATAAAAGGAAGGTCGTGGCAACCTTAGAAAGGATTCGGACCCTTGTACCCTCATATGCGCGTAGCTGCTCGCGTCCTGAGGCAACCTCGCCAGGCTAGAGTGCTACTTCTCCACCACGGTCCTATCATTAATCCACCAAAGCAGGAGTAGGGTTTTACGCCTCACGGAGGCATGAACCTGGGTAAGAACTGCTCGTGTGATTACTATCATGCTTCTCTGCGCCCTTCGCTCTTTGTGCAATGTGCCCATCCCCCTGCCGAACCACAAGGGGCTGATGGCCCCATAGGTGGCCGTGTTATCCCATGACATGATATCCAAGGCAATGATCATGTATATAGGCATCAGGTCAAAGATTAGTAGACCGGCTCCTACCTACATCTACTACTATTACTCCACACATCGCCCGTCATCCAGCATGCATCTAGTGTATTAAGTTCATGGAAAAATGGAGTAATGCAATAAGAACGGTGACACGACATAGACAAGATGTATCTTATATATCTAAATAGCTTGCCCCCACTAGTCTATTTCTCTCAACATGCAAGTATGCCACCTCATCATTCACCATGCATGGAGGAAGGTTGTAACGCCCCAGATACAACTTTCCATATTTGTAACTCCGACTCTTGCCTTTTCCGGAGATGCAATATGATATTCCCTTCATGGTTGGTTGCATTTCATATCATGTCATCAAGAGCATCGCATTGGCATACGTGTTCGTCTCATGCATCCGAGCATTTTCCCCGTTGTCCGTTTCGCAATCGGACACTCCCACATGCACCCGGCGAACCCCTCTTGTCTCTTTTCGTGAGTGGGATTTAAACGTTCTCGGAATGGGCCGAGACTTGTCAAGTGGCCTGGGTACACCACCGTTAGACCGCTTGCCAAATTTCGTTCCATTTGGAGGCCGTTAGATGCCCCAACGGTTAACTGGGTAACCGCAAAAGCCCCTTGTGTGTTGTGGCCCAACACCCATCCAAAACAGCCCAATAACCCATCTAAACCACCTCCATATTCTCCATCGTCGGATCACGATCATGCGGGCGAAAACCGCACCTCATTTGGACCCACCTATCTCCTTCTACCTATAAATATGTGCCCCTCCTCGAAAATTCATGGATGAAACCCTAGATCCACTCCTCCACTGCGCATCCAGACGCGTTTGCGCCGCGCTGGACATGTCCACCGCCGCTCCATGTCTCCCGGCCAATACGAGGCCGCCACGTGAGCTCCAACCGCCCCCGCGTCCAACCCCGCCATGCCACGTGTCCACCCGCGCCCCACTTTGCCGCCGGGCCCGCGGCGCCAATCTCCAGCCCGCTCCGGGCCGCGGCGGGCCTGATCCACCTGAGCGCCCACGCCTCCGCCTACCTGCCTTGCGCCGCCCGCCGGCCACCAGCGCCACCGCCTCCTGTGCGCCGGCCGCCACCGCCACCTTCGCCGGCGCCCCGCTCTGCCACCGTCGCCGCCGCCGAGCCTCTGCGCCGCCCCGCCTCTTCATCGCCGCGCGCCGCCACTGGCCGGAGAGCGACAGATCTGCGCATGACACCTCCTCCTCCACCGCGCCTCGCGCCACCCTGGAACCGCCTCGCCGCCGGTGGCCTCTGCCTCCTCTGCTGCCCTCCGCTCGGTGTCGGTCACTGAACCTTGCCGGCCCTGGCCTCCGCGCCTCCAGATTCACCGCCGCTTCCTCCGGCGACACGCGTCGTCGACCTCGCCGGCGTTGACCCACCGCCGGGACGGGCACGTCCCTGAACACCCACAGCTGCCGTTCCAAACGCTCCGTCCCGCGCCGTACCACTCCATCCGGTTCCTCCTCATCCCGCTTTTCGCATGGGTAATTTTCCCTAAGTCCAAAATCCTGATAATTGTTATGCTACCTTCAACATGGCACATCTCGTGCTCGGTGCTCCAAATCATGCATATGATATATCGGAATGTTCGCCTCGGAGATCTTCATGTTAGAAGCATTTCCATGCACGTTACTGTTAATTATGATGCCATTTTCATTGTTGCAAGAGTGCTATAAAATGTTAACTGCTGGTACTTATCTGGAACTATTAATTAAACCTGCTATGTTTACATGGGTGTCATCATATCTTCTATGCCTTTTTGGCTGATGTTCAGTAAGGGACTTTTGTTCTATGCTTTGAGTAGAATCATAACATGCCTTTATTTGCTATGATATTTTCCTGTAGCATGATGTTTGCTTGCTCTAGACAGTGCTTCCTGATGTTGTTTTTGACATGTTAGTATTTTCACCAAGTCTGTGAAGCTGATATCTTTTGCACTTTTGCCACGCTTGTTTGAACCCGCTCTATTGTGATTTAGCCGTAGCTCAATGTTCATGTTTTGTCAAGCATCTCTTATACATCACTGCCATATGCTTTCTTGTTATGTTGGCATGCAGTAGCTTAGTTTCTTGTGGCATTCTAAGTGGCATCATGATGTTAATCGCAGATTTGCATCATTTTTGTTTTGCTTACCATTTGCAAACCGTGCATCCGTTTCCGGTGATCTTTATATCGATTTCAACCAAAATCATCTCATATTTCAGCGGCATACTTGGTTTCCCAAGTTGATGCCTTGATCATTCTCTCCCTTCTGGAGCACGCATATGCATTGCATATCATATCTTGCATATCATGCCATGTATTGCATCATGTTGCTTGTGCATTGCACCGTGATTGATTGTTGTTCCATTGCTTGTGTTCTTGCCTTGGGTAGAGCCAGGAGACGAGTACGTGAACAAGGATCCTGTTGAGTACGTTAACGAGGATCAAGCTTTCGACAACTCTGAGAACATTGCAGGCAAGATGACCATACCCTTGAAATCACTTCTATATTTGCTTTGCTAGTTGTTCATTCTATCGCTATGTCGCGCTACCAACCACTTGTTATATCACGCCTCCCAGATTGCCATGTCCAGCCTCTAACCCACCTTCCTAGCAAACCAATGTTTGCCGCTTTTGCTCAGCCCCTCTTATATCGTTGCTAGTTGCAGGTGAAGTTGAAGTTTGTTCCTTGTTAGAACATGGATATGTTGGGTTATCACAATATCTCTTATTTAATTAATTAATGCATCTATAAACTTGGTAAAGGGTGGAAGGCTCGGCCTTATGCCTGGTGCTTTGTTCCACTCTTGCCGCCCTAGTTTTCGTCATACCGGTGTTGTGTTCCTTGATTTTGTGTTCCTTACGCAGTTGGGTGTTATGTGAACCCCTTGAAAGTTCGCCTTGAATAAAACTCCTCCAGCAAGGCCCAACCTTGGTTCTACATTTTCCTAACAACCTATAACTTTCCCTTGGATTTTCGCGAGCCTGAGGGTCATCTTTATTTTAACCCCCCGGGCCAGTGCTCCTCCGAGTGTTGGTCCAAACCAGAGCCACTTGCAGCGCCACCTCTGTGTAACTTGAGGGCTGGTTTTAGCTGTACGTAGTGAATATCTGGTGTGCCCTGAGAACGAGATATGTGCAGCTTCTATCGGGATTTTTCGGCACATCCAGACGGTCTTCCTGGTCTTGTTTTAGCATTGTCGAAATGTCTTGTAACCCGGATTCTGAGACTGATCGGGTCTTCCCGGGAGAAGGAATATCCTTCGTTGACCCTAAGAGCTTGTGACGGGCTAAGTTGGAACACCCCTGCAGGATATAAACTTTCGAGAGCCGTGCCCGCGGTTATGTGGCAGATGGGAATTTGTTAATATCTGGTTGTAGAGAACTTGACACTTGACTTAATTAAAATGAATCAACCGCGTGTGTAGCCGTGATGGTCTCTTTTCGGCGGAGTCCGGAAAGTGAACACGGTTTTGGGATATGTATGAACATAAGTAGTTTTCAGGATCACTTCTTGATCAATTCTAGTTTCTCGAACATTGCGTTGATTCTCTTCTCGCTCTTGTTTGCGTATCTTAGCCACCATATATGGTTAGTGCTTGCTGCAGCTCCACCTCACTACCTTCTCCTACCCATAAGCTTAAATAGTCTTGATCTCGCGGGTGTGAGATTGATGAGTCCTCGTGACTCATGGATACTTTCAAACAGTTGCAGGTGCCGAGGATACCCGCGCAGGTGATGCTACTGAATTCAAGTGGGAGTTCGACGAGGATTCGGGCCGTTCCTACGTTTCGTTTCCTGATGATCAGTAGTGGAGCCCAGTTGGGACGATCGGGGATCTAGCATTTGGGGTTTATCTTCCTTTTATTCGGATTTGACCGTAGTCAGTCTTTGAGTGTCTTTGGATGAGTGTGAATTATTTATGTATTGTGTGAAGTGGTGATTGTAAGCCAACTCTTTATCCCCTTTCTTATTCAGTACATGGGATTGCGTGAAGATTACACCTCTTGTGACAAACTACCATGCGGCTATGCCTCTAAGTCGTGCTCTGACACGTGGGAGATATAGCCGCATTGTGGGTGTTACAAGTTGGTAATCAGAGCCATCCCCGACTAAGGAGCCCCCTGCTTGATCGAAACGCTGACGGTGTTGAGTCTAGAACAAAATGTTTTGAGTCTTACGATTATATATATATCAGAGAGTAGGATTCTTTTTACTGCTCAGTCCCTTCATCGCTCTGGTGAGGCCTCCTGACGTAGTAGTTTTGACTCTCCTCTCCTCAAATTTCACGATTTTTTTAGGATCACGCGGTTATCTTGGAATTGTTCCGATAGTCTTGTTATGAGAACATTGTTCTTGGTGCCTCCTGACATTTAGTGGTTGTGGCAGTGTCCCGGGGAGTTGAGCTCCGAGGTGTTGTCATCACAATTTTATCGTTGTAGTTCTGGAATACCTGAGTTCGCCGACATCAAAAATCTCTTTTATGCAATTGTTGGTGAGATAACCTCGACGCCACCCAATACTGGGGCGGGAGTTCGGGAGTATTGCCATAACTCGTATAATGGATGCTTTTCAAAGGTTGAGGTACACGATTTCCGAAGGTTTCTTGGTTATGTGTTGAAGGATGGATACAACTGGATGTAGGGATTGTTTGTTTGGGGTAGATATTATGCTTCCCCTATATCCCCAACACCTGATTGCATAACCAGAAAGTTTCGGGAGTTTATAGGTGGGAATTCAAGTATCTCGTAGGATATCTTTCCAACAGACACATGATACGATATGGGATCTATCCTATGTTTGTTTCTGGCTTATTTTGCAAGACAATCTTTGTTTTGTTTTGAGTTGTGGTATTCGAGTTGCTTCAATGTCAAGTGTTGATTCCATACCTTTTCCTAAGCAGTGTTCTTATACTTCTATGTGAATGCCAATCCTTCTTGATCATCGAGGTTCTCATGTTAATTCTTTTCCAACCGGCGTGTTTGTCTTCAAGTGGATCCAATCATTTCAAAATTCGTAACATCACTTCTCAATTTTTCCCAACGGTGTTTATTTCATCCGTCCCAAGTTGTCTTTGTTTTTCCCGCCCTCCCACCCTTTTATTCAAGGACTCAGATTTCTTAATCAAGTATCCATTTTATTCATGTGAAGTCCCTTCATTCTTTTCAATCAATGTTCTTATCCGGTGATTCTCAGGAAGATACTAACGGAGCTTCAAGTTTATTATTCTGCGTTCTCTTTTCTTCTCCGGTGGACTCAATTCAAGCTTTGCCGGTCATATCCTTTTCTCGTTTCAAATGTTTTCTCATGCCGGTGCACCTCTTAATCGCTCACCTCTCTCTATTCATATCCGAAGTGCCGAAGATATCTCAGAAGATTTGTGTCTCCACTACCGTTCAAGCTATTTCGAGGTTGTTATCTCATTCAAGCCATTTAATTCAACCGGCGCAATATCTCTTTTAAATGGTTCAATGGTGTATCTTTTGAGTGGGCCCTAACCCACATGTCTTTTCCCACGATCTTACCTAACTCTTCTAATTTTCCCGGAGTTACTCTCAAATTCTTCTCCAAGTTTGACGTAAGAATGAGTTGTCATAAGTCAAATGTCTTTCTCCAAGATCCTTCAAATTCTATACATTTTTGGTTCAACCTTTCTATTTTTCATTCCGGAGTGCCTCAACAATTCATGGTGGTGTTTCTCATCGTCATTCTCGGAGTTTGAAGACCGAAGAAGAGTTTTTCCTCCAAATCTAATCCGTTCTCTCAAAGATTCGTAGTTCAAGCTTGATGCCATCCTCTCATAATTGTTTGCGATTGTGAGAATTCTTTTCACCCATCCGGAGAAATTCTGGAGTCTTTTCAGTTTGATTCTTCGGAGCCATCATCTCAGAATTATTCATTCCAGCCTTCAGCTCTCGTTCTACAAATCTTACCGGTGCATCGTTCAAATATCCTCTAATTAGTTCATGATCTCTTCGTTCTCATGTATCTAAATTCTATCAAGTATCTTTATTCGTTTCTAATTCCTCTCGGTGAATTGTGTCTTTGGCACTTTCCTTTCAATTCTTACGGTGGTTCGTTCAAGATTTCTCTACCTTCGTTATCATATCAATTCATTCATTCTTTCCAATCCTACCGGTGGACCGTTGAAGACCTTCTCAAGTTTACGCTATATCTCTCTTAATCATTTCTACGAGAATAAGTAGTGTGCCAAATCCATTGCTTGTCATCAATTTAAATTGGTGAAGGATGCGCATAACATAATTCATATTCTTGCTTCATCCAAGTGTTTAATTCTTTCTTCTGGAGTTCGTTCATGATATCAATTCTCGGTTTCTAGTTGTTCATATTTCTTTTTCAGAATTCCAGGTTTTTGGCATTATCTCGTCGTGAAGCTCCATCTAAATCATCTCAAGGCTTCACCTTGTGTTTTCAACTTCTCTTTCTTTTCGGTATCCTTTTATTATCGGAGTTCTTCATGGAGGCTCTACATGATGGCTCATCAAGGATTTAATTCCTTCTCAAAGTGTTCGTCAAGATTCTTTTTAGAGGAGCTCAAGTATTCCTCATCTTGCATTCCGAAGTGCAATTCGTTCTACCTTATCTTTTGATGTGGTGTTACATCATTTTTGACAATTGCTTGGTGTTTCATGATTGATAAGTTGTCCAGAATGACATAATGTAAAACCATCATTTTCAACTCATTTATGAGATCCTTTGCAACCCATCAATCTCTTCATTGGAATTATTTTGGGTTATATTTCACCTAAAGATTTCCCTAAGGATTGTTGCTATTTATGGTGCTTATAAATGACCCAAGTTCTTCATTTATCCTCCCGGTGAAATAAGCTTCTTGTATTCTTGTTGATATCAATCCAATCTTTTGTTTCCGTTTTCCCTCCGGTGCCATCCTAGATCTCGGGACGAGATCCTCTTGTAGTGGTGGAGTGTTGTAACGCCCCGGATACAACTTTCCATATTTGTAACTCCGACTCTTGCCTTTTCTGGAGATGCGATATGATATTCCCTTCGTGATTGGGTTTTGTCTTTCGTTTTGCATTTTGTTCATGTCATGCATTTCATATCATGTCATCATGTGCATCATATTGGCATACGTGTTCGTTTCATGCATCCGAGCATTTTCCCCATTGTCTGTTTCGCAATCTGACACTCCCACATGCACCCTGCGCACCCCTGTTGTCTCTTTTAGTGAGCGGGAGTTAAACGTTCTCGGAATGGGTAGAGATTTTTCATGTGGCCTTGGTACACCACCGGTAGACCGCCTGCCAAATTTCATTCCATTTAGAGGCCGTTAGATGCCCGAATGGTTAACCGGGTAACCACAAAAGCCCCTTGTGTGTTGCAGCCCAACACCCCTCCAAAACAGCCCAGTAACCCATCTAAACCACCTCTATATTCTCCGTCGTCGGATCACGATCATGTGGGCGAAAACCGCACCTCATTTGGACACCCCTATCTCTTTCTACCTATAAATATGTGCCCCTCCCAGAAAATTCGCGGATTAAACACTAGATCCACTCCTCCACTGCGCATCTGGACGCGTCCGCGCCGCGCAGGACATGTCCACCGCCGCTCCACGTCTCTCGGCCAATACGAGGCTGCCACATGAGCTCCAACCGCCCCCGCGTCCAACCCCGCCATGCCACGTGTCCACCCGCGCCCCACTTCGCCACCGGGCCCGCGGAGCCCCTCTCCGGCCCGCTCCGGGCCACGGCGGGCCCGATGCACCCGAGCGCCCGCGCCTCCCCCCGCCTGCCTTGCGCCGCCCGCCGGCGACCAGCGCCGCCCCTCCCGTGCGCCGGCCGCCACCGCCACCTTCGCCGGCGCCCCGCTATGCCTCCGATCGTCCGCCGCCGAGCCTCCTCATCGCCGCGCGCCGCCACTGGCCGGAGAGTGCCAGATCCGTGCGCGCCGCCTCCTCCTCCACCGCGCCTCGCGCCACCCCAGAACTGGCTCGCTGCCGATGGCCTCTGCCTCCTCAGTCGCCCTTCACTCGGCGTCGGCCGCCGAACCTTGCCGGCCTCGGCTTCCGCGCCTCCAGATCCGCCGCCGCTTCCTCCGGCGACCCGCGCCGTCGACCTCGCCGGCGTTGACACGCCGCCGGGACGGCCACATCCCTGAACAGCCTCAGCTGCCGATCCAAACGCTCCGTCCCACGCCGTACCACTCCATCCCAGTTCCTCCTCGTCCCGCTTTTTGCATGGGTAATTTTTTCTAAGTCCCAAATCCTGATAATTTTTATGCTACCTTCAACATGTCATATCTCCGTGCTCAGTGCTCCAAATCATGCATATGATATATCGATATGTTCGCCTCGTTGAGATCTTCATGTTAGCAGCATTTCCATGCATGTTAGTGTCAATTATGATTCCATTTTCATTGTTGCAAGAGTGCTATAAAATGTTAATTGCTGGTACTTATCAGATCATGGAGATTTGTCATTTTTGTTGTATTTAATGTGTGCATTCTATGAGCATGAGGTCTACATGTGTTTTGAACTAAATCATTCCATCTTTACAAAGGTACAAGACTTTTATTTTTGTGATCTATGTGGTGACTAGCACAAGCATGCAAACTAGGCTCTGTAATGTTGCTGTTTTCAGGGACTTAGGATTTTGCTAAGTCTTTTTCCTGCAGTTATTTTGATGCCATGTAAACGTGATGCTACATGGAGATCCATGCTTATTTTGGGATACATCAGTAAGGATGTTTTGGACATGTGGTTAGTATCTATCCATGCATGCCTCTTTTTGCAATTATGGAGTGCTCTGGCATGTCGTTTTCTTGCTCTATTTTATCTATACAATGTTCCTGGCATATTGTTAACGTGTTAATCAATATTGCCATGGTGGTTGCTAGTGATCCATGCAGCCTATTAACTTCCTCGTTCCATGGTTACCTTCACTAACATGTCATCTTGCTATTGGTATTCTTATGTTGTCATTTAGTTCTTTGTGGTGAGTGGCATGAGCTCGCAAAGTTGTTATCATGAATCTGTTTATGCCATGCTCTGTTTTTCTTCCAAGTATGAAACTGTTAATAAAACTTGCTATGTTTACATGGGTGTCATCATATCTTATGTTCCCTTTTGGCTCATGTTCATTAAGGGATTTTTGTTCTATGCTTTGCGTAGAATCATGCCATGCCTTTGTTTGCTATGATATGTTCCTGTAGCATGATGTTTGCTTGCTCTAGACAGTGCTTCCTGATGTTGTTTTTGACATGTTAGTACTTTCGCCAAGTCTGTGAAGCTGATATCTTTTGCACTTTTGCCATGCTTGTTTGAACCTGCTCTAGTGTGATTTAGCCGTAGCTCAATGCTCATGTTTTGTCAAGCATCTCTTGTACATCATTGCCATATGCTTCGTTATTACGTTGGAGTGCGGGAGCTTAGTTTCTTGTTGCATTCTAAGTGGAATAATGTTGTTAATTGCGTATTTGCGTCATTCTTGTTTTGCTTGCCATTTGCAAACCGTGGATCCGTTTCCAGTGATGTTTATATCGATTTCAACCAAATCATCTCATGTTTTCAGCGACATACTTGGTTTGCCAAGTTGATGCCTTGATCATTCTTTCCCTTTCGGAGCATGCATATGCATTGCATATAATATCTTGCATATCATGACATGTATTGCATCATGTTGCTTCTGCATTGCATCGTGATTGATTGTTGTTCCATTGCTTGTGTTCTTGCCTTGGGTAGAGCTGGGAGACGAGTACGTGAACGAGGAGCCTGTTGAGTATGTTAACGAGGATCAAGATTTCGACAACTCTGAGAACATTGCAGGCAAGATGACCATGTCCTCAAAATCACTTCTTTGTTTGCTTTGCTAGTTGTTCGTTCTATTGCTATGTTGCGCTACCTACCACTTGTTATATCACACCTCCCATATTACCATGTCCGGCCTCTAACCCACCTTCCTAGCAAACCGTTGTTTGGCTATGTTACTGCTTTTGCTCAGCCCCTCTTATAGCGTTGCTAGTTGTAGGTGAAGTTGAAGTTTGTTCCTTGTTGGAACATGGATATGTTGTGATATCGCAATATATCTTATTTAATTAATTAATGCATCTATATACTTAGTAAAGGGTGGAAGGATCGGCCTTATGCCTGGTGCTTTGTTCCACTCTTGCCGCCCTAGTTTCCGTCATACCGGTTTTATGTTCCTTGATTTTGCGTTCCTTACACGGTTGGGTGTTATGGGAACCCCTTGACAGTTCGCCTTGAATAAAACTCCTCCAGCAAGGCCCAACCTTGGTTTTAAATTTTCCTAACAACCTATAACTTACCCTTGGGTTTTCGCGAGCCCGAGGGTCATCTTTATTTTAACCCCCCCGGGCAGTGCTCCTCTGAGTGTTGGTCCAAAACAGAGCCACTTGCAGCGCCACCTCGGGGAAACTTGAGGGCTGGTTTTAGCTGTACGTAGTGTTCATCTGATGTGCCCTGAGAACGAGATATGTGCAGCTCCTATTGGGATTTTTCAGCACATCCGGGCGGTCTTGCTGGTCTTGTTTTAGCATTGTCCAAATGTCTTGTAACCGGGATTCCGAGATTGATCAGGTCTTCTCTAGAGAAGGATTATCCTTCGTTGATCGTGAGAGCTTGTGATGGGCTAAGTTGGAACACCCCTGCAGGGTATAAACTTTCAAGAGTCGTGCCCGCGGTTATGTGGCAGATGTGAATTTGTTAATATCCGGTTGTAGAGAACTTGACACTTGACTTAATTAAAATGAATCAACTATGTGTGTAGCCGTGATGGTCTCTTTTCGTTGGACTCCGGGAAGTGAACACGGTTTTGTGTTATGTATGAACATAAGTTGTTGTCAGGATGACTTCTTGATCACTTCTAGTTTCTCGACCATTGCGTTGCTTCTCTTCTCGCTCTTATTTGCATATGTTAGCTACCATATATGATTAGTGCTTGCTGCAGCTCCACCTCACTACCTTCTCCTACCCATAAGCTTAAATAGTTTTAGTCTCACAGGTGTGAGATTGTTGAGTCCTCGTGACTCACGGATACTTCCAAACAGTTGCAGGTGCCGAGGATACCAGTGCAGGTGATGGTACCGAACTCAAGTGGGAGTTCGACGAGGATTCGGGCCGTTACTACATTTCGTTTCTCATGATCAGTAGTGGAGCCCAGTTGGGATGATCGGGGATCTAGCATTTGGGGTTTATCTCCCTTTTATTCAATTTGACCGTAGTCGGCCTTTGAGTGTATTTGGATGATGTATGAATTATTTATGTATTGTGTGAAGTGGCGATTGTAAGCCAACTCTTTATCTCCTTTCTTATTCAGTAAATGGGATTGTGTGAAGATTACCCCTCTTGCGACAAAACTACCATGCGGCTATGCCTCTAAGTCATTCTCCGACACGTGGGAAATATAGCCGCATTGTGGGTGTTACAAAGGTCCACCACAACATGCAATCATGCATAATAAAAAACCACCTCAACATGCAAACATGCATCAGAATTTACGTTCTATTATGATATTTACATTATACAATAATCAAACACCACAAATCATATTTATTTTCAGTTTCTCATACTATATACTACTCGAAATATTCATGTTCCATATAACCAATTTTAACTAAATATATTGCAAAACATTCCCACAACAACGTGCGGGGTATCATCTAGTTCATGTAGGAATAGACCCCATATTTTTATCCTTAATAGCAACGATACATGTGTGTCATGTCTCTTTCTGTCACTGAGATTGAGCACCGCAAGATCGAACCAATCACAAAGCACCTCTTCCCATTGCAAAAAAAATCAATCTAGTTGGCCAAACCAAACCAAAATTTTAGAGAAGAAATATGAGGCTATAAAGATCATGCATAAAAGAGTTCAGCAAAGAATCAAATAATATTCATGGATAGATCTCATCATAAACTCACAATTCATCGAATCCCAACAAAACACCGCAAAAAGTCATTGCATCAAATTCATCTCAAAGAACATCGAGGAGAACATTGTATTGAAGATCGAAAAGAGAGAAGAAGCCATCTAGCTACTACCTACGGACCCGTAGGTCTATAGTAAACTACTCACGCGTCATCGGAGGGGCAACAAGGATGATGAAGAACACCTCTATGATCGTTGACCCCTCCGGTAGAGTGCCGGAAATGGCCTCTAGATTGGATCTCGTGGTTCTGGAACTTGCCGCAACTGGAAAAGTGTTTCATCGACTCCCCTAGGTTTTTTGGGATTTTAGAATATTTATAGAGATGATAGTCGGTGGAGAACCCTCCCATGGGCCCCACTACCCACCAGGGTGCCCCTGGGGCCTCTACCGCGCCCTCGTCCCTATTGGCCCAACGGGCCTCCTCTAGTGCACTTCCTTGGCCCCCTGGGTGTCTTCTGGGCAGAAAAAATCTCCTAATCGTTTTGTGGAATTTGGACTCCATTTGGTATTGATATTCTGCAAAGTAAAAAACATGCAAAAAAGCAAATTGCACTGGGCACTATGTCAATAGGTTAGTCCCAAAAAATGATATAAAGTTGCTAGTGAATGAGTATAAAACATACAAGATTGATACTTTAATAGCATGGAACAATAAAAAATTATAGATATGTTGGAGACGTATTAGCTACGAAGAAGACCACCTTGGAGATGCTCGGGATGATGGACAAGCCCCCAAGTACATGGACAAAGGAGCACGACGAGAGGAACCAAGAAGGCTCCTAGGACCCAGACATCCGGCCCCTAAAGACAGCAACAGCAGCCGCCCAGCAACCGAAGTGCTACAGGGTTCGGACATCCGGCCTGGCCCCGGACATCCGACCCGACGGCCCTGGACATTCAGTGACAGCCTGAAAATCAGGCCTCCTATGTCCAGAGAGCAACTGAACGCCGCCAAAGCTAGCCCGGACATTCTCCATGTCTACGTATAGTAAACGGGCCACGGGCCCATGTATCTTGTCCATTCACCCCAACTTGCACTAAGACTATAAGTAGACATCCCCTCTCCATCTAGGGTTAGCAATGTGATAGCTGCTACCTCTTGAGCATGCGTTAGTTTTCCCTTGAAGAGGAAAGGGTGATGCAACAAAGTGGCGTAAGTATTTCCCTCAGTTTTTGAGAACCAAGGTATCAATCTAGTAGGAGACAACGCACAAGTCACCTAGTACCTGCACAAACAATCAAGAACCTTGCAACCAACATGATAAAGGGGTTTTCAATCCCTTCACGGTCAGTCGCAAAAGTGAGATCTGATAGAGATAGTAAAATAAATATTTTTGGTATTTTTGTTGTATAGATTGGAAAGTAAAGATTGCAAAATAGTAAATGAGATGCGATGTAAATAAAACAGATGCAATGTAATAAGAAAGAGACCCGGGGGCCATAGGTTTCACTAGTGGCTTCTCTCAAGATAGCATGTATTACGGGGGGTGAACAAATTACTGCCGAGCAATCGATAGAAAAGTGCATAGTTATGAGGACATCTGTCTCAAGTAGATCGAAACGATTCTGCATCGACTACTAATACACCACACATTGACCGCTATCCAGCATGCATCAAGAGTATTAAGTTCATAAGAATAGAGTAACGCATTAAGCAAGATGACATGATGTAGAGGGATAAACTCAAGCAATATGATATAAACCCCATCTTTTTATCCTCGATGGCAACAATATAATGCATGCCTTGTTGCCCCTACTGTCACTGGGAAAGGACACCGCAAGATTGAACCCAAAGGTAAGCACTTCTCCCATTGCAAGAAAGATCAATCTAGTAGGCCAGACAAAACCGATAATTCGAAGAGACTTGCAAATATATCAAATCATGCATATAAGAATTCAGAGAAAAAACAAATAATATTCATAGATAATCTTGTTCATAAACCCACAATTCATCGGATCTCGGAAAACACACCACAAAAGAGTATTACATCAAATAGATCTCTAAGAACATCGAGGAGAACTTTGTATTGGGAATCAAAGAGAGAGAAGAAGCCATCTAGATAATAACTACATACCCGAAGGTCTGTGGTAAACTACTCACGCCTCATCGGAGAGGCTATGGTATTGATGTAGAAGCCCTCCGTGATCGATTCCCCCTCCGGCAGACCGCCCGAAAAGGCTCCAAGATGGGATCTCATGGGTACAGGAGCTTGCGGCGGTGGAAAAGTGGTTTTGTGGCTCTCTATGATCGATCTAGGGTATAAGATTATATATATAGGAGGAAGAAGTACATTGGTGGAGCTACGAGGGGCCCACGAGGGTGGGGGCGCGCCTACCCCCACCTGGGCAGGCCCTCCTGCCTCGTGGCCGTCTCGTGGCATTCCACACTTCAACTCCAAGTCTTTTGGTTTGCTTTTGGTCCAAGAAAGATCATCACGAAGGTTTCATTCCGTCTGGTATTCCTTTTCTGCAAAAATGTGAAATAGGAAAAAAAAGAAAAGAAACTGGCACTAGGCCTCCGGTTAATAGGTTCGTCCCAAAAATAATATAAAAAAGCATGTTAAAGCCCATTAAACATCCAAAACAGATAATATAATAGCATGGAACAATAAAAAATTATAGATACGTTGGAGACGTATCAAGCATCCCCAAGCTTATTTCCTACTCGTCCTCGAGTAGGTAAATGATAAAAACAGAATTTTTGATGTGGAATGCTACCTAACATAATTATCAATGTAATTTTCTTTATTGTGGCATGAATGTTCAGATCTGAAAGATTCAAGATGAAAGTTTAATATTGAGATGAAATAATAATACTTCAAGCATACTAAGAAATTAATAATGTATTCTCAAAATAACATGGACAAAGAAAGCTATCCTTACAAAATCATATAGTCTAGCTATGCTCTATCTTCATCACACAAAATATTTAAATCATGCACAACCCAATGACAAGCCAAGCAATTGTTTCATACTTTTGATGTTCTCAAACTTTTTCAATCTTCACGCAATACATGAGCGTGAGCCATGGACATAGCGCTATAGGTGGAATAGAATGGTGGTTGTGGAGAAGACAAAAAGGAGAAGATAATCTAACATCAACTAGGGGTATCAACGGGCTATGGAGATGCCCATCAATAGATATCAATGTGATTGAGTAGGGATTGCGATGCAACTTATGCACTAGAGCTATAAGTGTATGAAAGCTCAAAAAGAAACTAAGTAGGTGTGCATCCAACTCGCTTGCTCACGAAGACTTAGGGCATTTTGAGGAAGCCCATCATTGGAATATACAATCCAAGTTCTATAATGAAAAATTATCACTAGTATATGAAAGTGACAACATAGGAGACTCTCTATCATGAAGATCATGGTGCTATTTTTTAAGCACAAGTGTGGAAAAAGGATAGTAGCATTGTCCCTTCTCTCTTTTTCGCTCATTTTTTTATTTGGGTCTTTTTTTCTTTTTATGGCCTCTTTTTCTCTCTCTCTTTTTTATTCTTCGTCCGGAGTCTCATCCCGTCTTGTGGGGGAATCATAGTCTCCATCACCCTTTCCTCACCGGGACAATGCTCCTATAATGATGATCATCACACGTTTATTTACTTACAACTCAAGAATTACAATTCGATACTTAGAACAAAATATGACTCTATGTGAATGCCTCCGGCGGTGTACCGGGATGTGCAATGAATCAAGAGTGACATGTATGAAAGAATTATGAAGGTGGCTTTACCACAAATACGATGTCAACTACATGATCATGCAAAGCAATATGACAATGATGGAGCATGTCATAATAAATAGAACGGTGGAAAGTTGCATGGCAATATATCTCGGAGTGGCTATGGAAATGCCATAATAGGTATTTATGGCGGATGTTTTGAGGAAGGTAAATGGTGGGTTTATGGTACCAATGAAAGTTGTGCGGTACTAGAGAGGCTAGCAATGGTGGAAAGGTGAGAGTGCATATAATCCATGGACTCAACATTAGTCATAAAGAACTCACATACTTATTGCAAAAATCTATTAGTTATCGAAACAAAGTACTATGCGCATGCTCCGAGGGGGATATATTGGTAGGAAAAGACCATCGCTCATCCCCGACGACCACTCATAAGGAAGACAATCAAGAAATAAATCATGCTCCGACTTCATCACATAACGGTTCACTATACGTGCATGCTACGGGAATCACAAACTTTAACACAAGTATCTCTCAAATTCACAACTACTCAACTAGCATGACTCTAATATCACAATCTTCATATCTCAAAACAATCATAAGGAATCAAACTTCTCATAGTATTCAATGCACTCTATATGAATGTTTTTATTTTACCCATCTTGGATGCCCATCATATAAGGACTAATTTTATAGCCAAAGCAAATTACCATGCTTTTCTAAAATACTCTCAAAATAATATAAGTGAAGCATGAGAGATCAATAATTTCTATAAAATAAAACCACCACCGTGCTCTAAAAAGATATAAGTGAAGCACTTGAACAAAATTATCTAGCTCAAAATATATAAGTGAAGCACATAGAGTATTCTAATAAATTCTGATTCATGCGTGTCTCTCCCAAAAGGTGTGTACAGAAAGCATTATTGTGGTAAACTAAAAAGCAAAGACTCAAATCATACAATATGCTCCAAGCAGAACACATACCATGTGGTGAATAAAAATATATCCTCAAGTAAAGTTACCGATAGACTAAGACGAAAGAGGGGATGCCTTCCGAGGCATCCCCAAGATTAGGATTTTGGTTGTCCTTGAATTTTACCATGGGGTGCCTTGGGCATCCCCAAGCTTAGGGTCTTGCCGCTCCTTGTTCCAAAATCCATCAAATCTTTACCCAAAAACTTTATAACTTTACAACACAAAACTCAACAGAAAATCTCATGAGCTCCGTTAGTATAAGAAAATAAACCACCACTTTAAGGTACTATAATGAACTCATTCTTTATTTATACTGGTGTCAAACCTACTGTATTACAACTTCTCTATGGTTCATACCCCCCGATACTATCCATAGATGCATCAAAATAAGCAAACAACACGCGAAAAACAGAATCTGTCAAAAACAGAACAGTCTGTAGAAATCTGGAGGTTTCGAATACTTCTATGACTCCAAAAGTTCTGAAACATTAGGACGACCAGGATAATTTGTATACTGATATACTGCAGTTGGAATTGGTATTTTATCGCTCTCTGGTAAAAGATGAAAATTATTTTCGTGAGCGCATACTTTCTGTTTTTATCAGCAAGATCAAACAATAATCACCCAAGAAGATCCTAAAGGCTTTACTTGGCACAAACACTAATTAAAACATAGAGCACACAATCATAACAGAAGATAGATTAATTATGTATTACGAAACAGGAACAAAAAGTAAAGAACAAAAAAAATGGGTTGCTTCCCAACCAGCGCTATCGTTTAACGCCCCTAGCTAGGCATTGATAATTTTAACAATGCTCACATGAAAGACAAGAATTGAAGCACAAAAGGAGCATCATAAAGCATGTGACAAACACATCTAAGTCTAACATACTTCCTATGCATAGGCATTTTATAAGCAAACAAATTGTCGAGGAAAGCAAAAACTAGCATATGCAAGGAAGAAGAAAGGAACAATAGCAATCTCGGCATAACGAGTGGTAATTTAGTAACATGAAAAATTTCTACAACTATATTTTCCTATCTCATAATAATTACATGGAGGATCATAATGAAATTCAACAATATAACTGTCACATAAAATTTTCTCTTCATGATCTACACGCATGCAAAGTTGACACTCTTCCAAAATAGTGGGATTATCATAAAATAAAGTCATGACCTCTCCGAACCTACTTTTATAAAAAACTTCATAACATTGAACATTATCCAAATATGTGGGATCTAAAGTTGACACTCTTCCAAACCCACTTTCAATATTATTGCAAAAATTATTATGAATCTCATATTCATCATGGGGCCTAAAATTAATTTTCAAGATCATAAGAAAAATCACCCCAATCATGATCATTGCAACAAGTAGTAGACATAGCAAAATTAGCATCCCCAAGCTTAGGGGTTTGCATATCATTAACACAATTGACATTAATAGAATTTATAATAACATCATTACAATCATGCTTTTCATTCAAGGAACTATCATGAATCTCTTCATCATTTTCTTCTTTCAACACTTCATCACAATTTCCAGATTCATAAATTTTAAGCAAAACCTCATAAAGATAATCTAGTGCACTCAAATCACTATAAATTGGTTCATAATAATTGGATCTCTTAAAATATTAGCAAGTGGATGAGGATCCATAAACTTTTAGCAAGCGAAGATGCAAGCAATAAGGAGGCACATGGTAACACAAGCAAACAAAAGATCAAATGGAAGAAGGGCAAAGGAAAAGGCGAATCTTTTCAAAAATCATTTTAGAAGTGGGGAAGAGGAAAACGAGAGGCGAATGGCAAATAATGTAATGCGAAGGAGAAGAGTTTATGATGGTTACTTTGTATGTCTTGACTTGTCGTAGATCTCCTCGGAAACGGCGCCAGAAATCCTTCTTGCTACCTCTTGAGCATGCGTTGGTTTTCCCTTGAAGAGGAAAGGGTGATGCAACAAATTAGCATAACTATTTCCCTCGGTTTTGAGAATGAAGGTATCAATCTAGTAGGAGACAACGCACAAGTCACCTAGTAACTGCACAAACAATCAAGAACCTTGTAACCAACACGATAAAGGGGTTGTCAATCCCTTCACAGTCAATCACAAAAGTGAGATCTGATATAGATAGTAAAATAAATATTTTTGGTATTTTTGTTGTATAGATCGGAAAGCAAAGATTGCAAAATAGTAAACGAGATGCGATGTAAATAAAAGGGATGCAATATAATAAGAAAGAGACCCGGGGGCCATAGGTTTCACTAGTGGCTTCTCTCAAGATAGCATGTATTACGGTGGGTGAACAAATTACTGTCGAGCAATCGATAATAAAGTGCATAGTTATGAAGATATTTAAGGCAATGATCATGAATATAGGCATCACGTCCGTGTCAAGTAGATCGAAATGATTCGGCATCTACTACTGTTACTCCACACATTGACCACTATCCAGCAAGCATCTAGAGTATTAAGTTCATAAGAACAGGGTAAAACATTTAGCAAGATGACATGATGTAGAGGGATAAACTCAAGCAATGTGATATAAACCCCATCTTTTTATCCTCAATGACAACAATACAATACATGCCTTCCTGTCCCTACTGTCACTGGGAAAGGACACCGCAAGATTGAACCCAAAGCTAAGCATTTCTCCCATTGCAAGAAAGATCAATCTAGTAGGCCAAACTAAACTTATAATTCGAAGAGACTTGCAAATATATGAAATCATGCATATAAGAATTCAGAGAAAAACCAAATAATATTCATAGATAATCTTGTTCATAAACCCACAATTCATCGGATCTCAGCGAACACACCACAAAAGAGTATTACATCGAATAGATCTCTAAGAACATCGAGGAGAACTTTGTATTGAGAATCAAAGAGAGAGAAGAAGCCATCTAGCTAATAACTACAGACCTGAAGGTCTGTGGTAAACTACTCACGCCTCATCGAAGAGGCTATGGTATTGATGTAGAAGCCCTCCGTGATCGATTCCCCCTCCGGCAGACCGCCCGAAAAGGCTCCAAGATGGGATCTCACGGGTACAGGAGCTTGCGGCGGTGGAAAAGTGGTTTCGTGGCTCTCTGTGATCGATCTAGGGTATATGATTATATATAGGAGGAAGAAGTACATTGGTGGAGCTACGAGGGGCCCACGAGGGTGCGGGCGCGCCTACCCCCACCTGGGCAGGCCCTCCTGCCTCGTGGCTGTCTCGTGGCATTCCACACTTCAACTCCAAGTCTTTTGGTTTGCTTTCGGTCCAAGAAAGATCATCACGAAGGTTTCATTCTGTTTGGACTCTATTTGGTATTCCTTTCCTGCGAAACTCTAAAATAGGCAAAAAAACAGAAACTGGCACTGGGCCTCCGGTTAATAGGCTAGTCCCAAAAATAATATGAAAGAGCATATTAAAGCCCATTAAACACCCAAAACAGATAATATAATAGCATGGAACAATAAAAAATTATAGATACGTTGGAGACGTATCAATAGCGCATTTGAGGTAGAGCTTTGCTCATCCACTTATCCTGTACTCCTTTGGAGACTGAGGCCTCCTCAAGGAGAAGATCCTGCAAGTGGATTCAAGACCTCCGCATGGAGAAGATCCCCCTAGTGGATTCAAGACCCCCCTCCACATGGATCGGGATGAACTAGCTACCGAGTATCCTCCCTTGTTGACTTTAGATCTTGTGTTTCCCCTTTGTGTATGTGAATTTAGCCCATGTGTGACCGGATCTCGTTGATTTGAGTGTTTTCCCTCTTTTGTGTTCACCCTGTTCTTCAGGAATTCCCCTCCAAATCATGAAAGATCGGCCATTAGGGTTCCACCCTACATCATCTTGGTACCATGAGATGTGGTTGATCATGAATTTGGAGTCCCTACCACCACTTTCTTGCCTAATTTTGCTTTTTTTGTCCCAATTTCGAAAATCCCCACAAAAATAGCCCTACCAATTTTTTTGTGATTTGTTGGTGTGATGATGTTTTGTTTGATTTGATCCATGGATTTGCTGTGTTACTAGTGGATCTAGCTTCCCTACACTTTTCCCCAATTTCTATCCATGAAATTCCTCCAATTTTCCCTGAATTTTTCTTTTTCCACTTAGTTCATCGAGTTCGTCCTCGGATTTGGTGCCCCGGACATCTGCCCCATGCCCCCTGTAACACCCCAAAAATTTAATCAAATTTTGGTCAGAAATAAAATTTTGAGCTACTCCAGGTCATTTATTAATTTTAGAGCCTTTTCTATTTTGTTTTACAAAATTATTCCCTCCATAGAAGATTATTTGTAGAATGTGGTGGTCCTTGGTTGTTTTGTAAATCATTTCATTTATATCATAAACAACAGTAGGAAACATTTTCATAAGAAAATTTCCACAAAGTAATACTTTTAAAAGTATTTTCAATACTTAAAATGCTTCTGTTGCACTACAATTATTTTAAATAATTGTTTTAAAATCCCACAAAAATTATGAGAGGTCAGGTGATGCCTATAAATCACTTTTATGCAAAAACCTAACTATATCTTTTGAAAATTTTGAGTGAAACATCCTCTTTTCATTTCTGCCCCACTCTTGAGTTATAACTACAACCCTAATTCTCCTAGCTCCATTAATTCTGAAACTTTTCCATCTTGTAGTCCTTCCAACTAGTACCTTAACTCCAGGAGACACTGGTGCACGTCGGTCCTAAACAAACGGTTTTTAACCCCTTTCCGCGATGACATTTCGAACCGTCGCCAAGTGAGTATGTGCGATAGGGTGTCCTTCCCACACGACCCAGAAATCATCGGGGATAGGCCCTCCTGGGACCCAGGCTGGGACCGTGTGCGATCGGGCGAGGCATCGAAACCCAATCATTTCCGTAGGTATGTACATCCCACACGGTAATCCGAGAAAATCATTTCTGTAGGTATGTACATCCCACATGGTAATACGAGAAAATCATTTCTGTAGGTATGTACATCCCACACGGTGAATCCCATAAAACATTTCCATTCGTATGTATATCACACACAGTCAATCCAAGGAATACATTTCCGTTCTTATGTACATCCCACACAGTCAATCCAGGGAAAACGTTTCCGTTCGGACGTACATCCCACACAGTTTTATGTGTAGGCTCGTGTGTGAAAGGTGTAACTATCACACACGGTCTTCCTTGGTTAACTATTTGCTTTTATCAACTATATCACACACGATTTGTTGAAGAAACATGTGTGGCATTGGGCTATCCATCGCAAGCGCTTTTACTGCTAGAACCATTTGCAAAGATCCATGACATATTTGGCAAGTTTATTAGTTTACAATTAATAATTCCAGTATTACACAAATTCACTTTCATATCGAACAACTGTTTGCCAATTTCATATCATGCACATAAATATTTATAACATCATAGTACGGTAGCTACATGAAAACAACACAATACAACATATAGCTAGTTCAACTTCATAAGAATAATATATTCATTTTCCTAATCGAGATCATCCAGGCTCGTCTTATCCACCTCTGCTTTCAGTTCAGTAAGAAAGAACCTGTTTTGCATGGGCCAACTGGTAAAGTGCCTCCTCCTTCGCCAACACCATCTTAGGAAAGTCCGTTTTAAAAAATCCAAGCTCATTCTCCACCTTCAACTTTTTATCCCGCATCTTGAAATATGCTTCAGTGTTGACAAGACTTTCTCTAAGCCTATGTGTGTTCTCTTCCTCATACATGCTCCAGAGCTTCATTAGGCACATCCTCAAAGATTGTGGTCACTCTTGATCAACCCACTCCAAGTAAGAACACTTCCGTTCATCCTATAATATTTAAAACTTGATCAGTAACAATCGTAGGGGAAATGGGCTTATAGCAACATAGAAAATAACCGATGCTTATTTTGAAAAACTGAAGAAACACGTTAATTATGACATATCTTCTCAAAAAGATCAATGTGCAAATGAAATAATTGGTACTGAAACGACAACCAAATTCTGGAACATCAGAAGCTATAATTAACTATAAAAACGCTACAAGTTCTTACTCATGTACAATGTAACGCCCCGGATACAACTTTCCATATTCGTACTCCGACTCTTGCCTTTTCCGGAGATGCGATATGATTTTCCCTTCGTGGTTGGGTTTTGTTTTTGGTTTTGATTTTGTTCATGTCATGCATTTCATATCATGCTATCATGTGCATCGCATTTGCATACATGTTCGTCTGATGCATCCGAGCATTTTCCCCGTTGTCCGTTTCTCAATCCGACACTCCTATGTCCTCCGGCGCCCCCTTTTGCCTCTTTTCGTGTGCAGGTGTTAAAATTTCTCGGAGAGGACCGAGATTTGCCAAGAGGCCTTGGTACACCACCAGTAGACCGCATGTCAAGTTTTGTGCCATTTGGAGTTCCTTTGATACTCCAACGGTTAACCGGGGAACCGTAAAGGCCTCGTGTGTGTTGCAGCCCAACACCCCTCCAAGTGGCCCAATAACCCATCCAAAACCCCTCCATCCCCTCGGCCATTCGATCACGATCACGTGGCCAAAAAACGCACTCCATTTGGACTTTCCTAACTCCCTCTACCTATGTAAACACCTCCCCCTTCGAAATTCGCAGTCCAAACCCTAGATCCCACCTTCCCGCGCCACCGGACGCGTCCGCACCGCGTCGGATGTGTCCACCGTAGCCTCCACCTCACCCCGGCGCCCGGACCTATCCCCCACCGCCATGTGTCCCCGCAGCCGCCTCCTTCCCCGCATCGTCCGCGCGGCCCACTGGGCCCAGGGCAGGCCCGCCCGCGCCCGAACCGCCCCGCCGCATCCGCCCGAGCGCACCCGTGCCGCGTCGGATCTGC
>NC_041388.1:223275922-223295881 GCF_002162155.2 Triticum dicoccoides | reverse complement strand
CGTCGGATCTGCGCGCCGCCACGCGGGAGTCGCCACCGCCCGTCGACGATCTGCTCCGCCACCATCGCCGTCCGGCCGTGCGCCTCACAGCCACTGCGCCGCCGCCACGCGCCTCGCCGCGCTGCTCCTCACCGCCCCACGCGCCACTTCTCCGCAGCCACGGCAGCGCGCCACCGCCCTGCTCCCGCGCCGGCCATTGCCGCGCGCCTCGTATCCGCCGCCGCTCGCCGAAGTCCACCCCACCGCCGGATCCGGAGAAGAGGGACCAGATCCACCGGCCCCTCCTTCCAAACGTCGTCCCTGCTTTCCTGGATCCTGCCGTCCCGCTCGCCCTTGTCCCGCATTGACTTTCTGCGAGGTCTAATTTTCCTCAGATCTTCATGATATATGCCTCTGTTCATCATGCCATAATTTTGCGCTCGCTACTCCGTTTTGCATGCAGGATATATCGAAATGTTCATCTGGATGTGCTCTTCATTTTGTTCCATTGTGACATGCTTGTTTGAGTCCATCTTGATGCTCAAATTTTTGATGCAAGAGTTCTATAAAATGTTAGTTCCTGTTACTTAGCAGATCTTGAGCATTTGTCATTTTTTCCATGATTATTGTGTGCTGCATATGAGCATGAGCTCTACATGTGTTTTGGGCTATGCCATGCCATCTTTACACGGGTGTATGCCATGTATTTTTGTGATCAATGTGGTGACTAGCACATGCATGCAAAGTAGCTCTCGTAATATTGCTGATTTCAGGGACTTCGAATTTCATTAAGTCTTTGCTCTGCTGTTATTTTTATGCCATGTGTTCATGTTGCTATAGAGAGATCCATGCTTCTTTTGAGTATGTTCAGTAAGGATGATTTGGACATATGGTTATGCTCTATCCATCCATGTCCATGTTTGCATTTATGGAGTAACCTAGCATGACTCATTCTTGATCTACTTTTGCTATAAAATGTTCCTGGCAGATTGTTTACGTGTTAATCAATTTTGCCGATGTTGTTGTAGTTGATCCATGCATGCTATTAACTTGTTCTTGCTTTGCTTAGCTTCATGAACATGTGTTCTTGCTGGTAGTATCCTTAGCTTGTCATGCAACGCCTTGTGTTGAGTGCATCGAGCTTGCAAACATGCCTTCATATCTCTGTTTTTGCCATGTCTAGTTTTCTGCTAAGTCTGAATCTGTTAACGAAACTTGCTATGTTTACATGGGTGCCATCATATCTTCTGATCCTTTTTGGCTTATGGTAACTAAGGGACTTTTGTTATATGCTTTGAGTAGATTCATGCCATGCCTTTGCTTGTTATGTTCTATTCCTGTAGCATATTGTTATCTTGCTCTAAATATTGCTTCCAGATGTTAAATCCTAACATGTTAGTATTTTCACAAAGTCTCTGATGCTGATATCTTTTGCACTTTTGCCATGCTTGTTTGAATCTACTCTTGTGTGATTTAGCCGTAGCTCAGTGTCCATCTTTTGTCAAAAATCTTGAGTAGATCACTGCCATGTGATTTGTTGCTATGTTGGAGTGCAATAGCTTAGTTTCTTGTTGCATTCTAGATGGCATCGTGTTGTTAATCGCAGAATTGTGCCATTCTTGTTTTGCTTGCCATTTGCAAACCGTGCATCCGATTCCGGTGATCTTTATATCAATTTCGACCAAAATCAACTCATCTTTCCAGAGGCACACTTGGTTCTCCCAGTTGATGCCTTGTTCAATCTTTCCCTTCCGGAGGTCGCATATGCATTGCATATCACATCTCGCATATCATGCCATGTTTTGCATCATCTTGCTTGCGCATTGCACCGTGATTGATTGTTGGTCCTTTTGTTTGTGTTATTTCTTTGGGTAGAGACGGGAGACGAGTTCGTGATCGAGGAACCCATTGAGTACGCTTACGAGGGTCAAGCTTTCATCAACTCGGAGAACTTTGCAGGCAAGATGACCATACCCTCGAAATCACTTCTATCTTTGCTTGCTAGTTGATCGCTCTATTGCTATGCCGCGATACCTACCACTTGCTATATCATGCCTCCCATATTGCCATGTCAAGCCTCTAACCCACCTTTCCTAGCAAACTGTTGTTTGGCTATGTTACCGCTTTGCTCAGCCCCTCTTATAGGGTTGCTAGTTGCAGGTGAAGATGGAGTTTGTTCCTTGTTGGAACATGATTATTGTTGGGATATCATTATTATATCTTGTTTACTTTAATGCACCTATATACTTGGTAAAGGGTGGAAGGCTCGGTCTTATGCCTGGTGTTTTGTTCCACTCTTGCCGCCCTAGTTTCCGTCATACCAGTGTTATGTTCCTTGATTTTGCGTTCCTTACGCGGTTGGGTTATAATGGGAATCCCTTGACAGTTCTCCTTAAATATAACTCCTCCAGCAAGGCCCAACCTTGGTTTTATCATTTTCCACCTAAGCCTTTTTCCCTTGGGTTCTGCAGACTCAAGGGTCATCTTTATTTCAAACCCCCGGGCCAGTGCTCCTGTGAGTGTTGGTCCAAACTAGAGCCCCTTGCAGCGCCACCTCGGGGAAACTTGAGGGTTGGTTTTAGTTGTACAGATTGCTTATCTGGTGTGCCCTGAGAACAAGATATGTGCAGCTCCTATCGGGATTTGTTGGCACACTCGGGTGGCTTTGCTGGTCTTGTTTTACCATTGTCGAAATGTCTTGTAACCGGGATTTCGAGTCTGATCGGGTCTTCCTGGGAGAAGGAATATCCTTCGTTGACCATGAGAGCTTGTGATGGACTAAGTTGGGACACCCCTGCAGGGTTTTGAACTTTCGAAAGTCGTGCCCGCGGTTATGAGCAGATGGGAATTTGTTAATGTCCAGTTGTAGAGAACTAGAAACTTAACTTAATTGAAATGCATCAACCGCGTGTGTAGCCGTGATGGTCTCTTTCCGTCGGAGTTCGGGAAGTGAACACGGTTTTCGAGTTATGTTTGAACGTAAGTAGTTTCAGGATCACTTCTTGATCACTTCTAGCTCCTCGATCGTTGCGTTGCTTCTGTTCTCGTTCTTATTTGCGTATGTTAGCCACCATATATGCTAGTTGTCGTGGAATTGTCACGGCAGATGTCCTTAGTGTCAGGACTTAGTCGTGAGGCCAACACATCTTTCTAGTAGCTTGAGAGGGGTTGAGCAGAATTGAGAGACGCAACACAAGACAAGGATTTAGACAGCTTCGGGCCCCGGGAAACATCATCCGGAATAGCCCTACATGCTGTTTGTGTCTAGATCTCATTATGCTCATGAGAGAGTCGCCGCATAAGCTGGTTCCTCCTTTGTGTCTAGCCCTAGAGATTGTTTCTTGCCCTCCTCCCCCTTTGGGTAGCCCTGCCCCTCCTTATATATGTTGAAGGGGCGGCTTACATGTCGAGTCCTAGTAGGATTAGAACTAACTTATCTTCTATTACAAGTCGGATACCAGTACGGGTCTTGCTTCCTTGTAAAGGAAATACTCTTCATGCCTTCCGTCTTAAGCTGGCCCAGCAGAGTATAAGCCGGTCTGCTGGCTTTGGGCCTTGTCGTCCATCTGATCCGCCTACCGGGTCTCCAGTGAGTCACAATGTCCAAGCGGGTTACATGTAAACCGCCATGTCCGGGCGGATTGCCAGTAAGTCGCCTAGCTCCAGCCCGGTCTCTGGTGAGTCGCCAAGTCCCAGCCGGGTCATCCATTCGGCCGGGTCATACCGCGGGGTATATCCCCGACATTAGCCCCCAGTTTAATTTGGATTTATCCATGTTAAACTGATCCTACAAAATAACTCAAGGACAAATTTGACAGGTTGTGCTCCAGGTTAAATATTCTTGTAAGCTGGCACCTGAACATCTTTAAGTCCTTTTCATTTCCTTGTTGATATAAATATGTCCATATCCATAGAAAATCTTCTTTAACTGATATGCTTCAACTTTGTCAATGCAAATAATCCAGATACTTCTTTTTGAAAAATCCATTTCAATAGGCCAGCTTTAGAATCAATTTGCTGACATTGCTTTTCTTGTAGAGAAATATAGTAAGAGATAATCCACTTGAGTCGGCCTCCAAAATGTTGGTTTAAAAAATATTGGTCTTGAAATACTCATATGGCTTTCAACCGGCTTGAAGATGTAACACTTGCCGGTTTATCATTACCAAAATTGCCGGATTATAAAATAGACGATGCAGAATCATGTAATTGTTGCTGATGCCGGGTTGATCTTATGATGATGTCGGGTTATAACTGAGAATTTTGAAGATTTCTCTCCCTCGTATCCATATTACCTGTAGCCCCCATGTCTTGAGTAGAGCAAAGTGATGACTTAAGACTTGCTTCAACATAAATATTACCACTTTGAAGAAATCCATGTTGTTCATCTCAATCACTAGTCAGAACTGAGTATTCCACATATGTAGCCCCCAAGTGCCGGGTTGTCATGCTTACACCAATCTAGGACTTGTAATTGCCTTATGCTCATAAAACTTCAACCAGTGTAGCTCCCAAGGGCCGGGTCATTATGCAATAATGAGCAGGGACTTTATAAATATGGTCATGTAGATTTGAACAACAACGTGTAGCACCCAAGGGCCGGCTCAGTAAGATAATATTGAGCTGGGACTTTATATATACTTCTTGGAAAAGAACATCATATAATGTAACCCCCGTGATGGGGCTTGAACCCACGTCAACAAGGTTAAGAGCTTTGTGCTTTACCAACTGAGTAGTGGACCCTTCAATATAATTGATTAAGACTTGTGTACCTTGAATTGTTGATAGGAGCAATTGGTAGCCCCCAAGGGCCGGCTCATTACTTTGTTGATGAGCCGGGTCTTCAATACATTGAGCAAAAAATGACTTTTGCATTAGCCCCCAAGTGCCATGGTGCATGCTGGCAGTGACATGGGACTTGCATATTCGATGTAATCTCAATTTGAATAATGTAGCCCCCAAGTGTCGGGTCGTAAGCCTTTAGTGACTCGGGACTATTCCTTTCATTGTAGAATAAATCATATCCATTGATAAAATAATAGCCATTGCACAGAAGCGACTTAGAAAACCTCAATAATATTAGTTACTGATAACCATAATAAAAATCCAGCCATGTTGGCTATTAAAGATTTGAATAACCCAGTTTGAAAACCTCAACCATTCAATATCATAATGAAAATCCAGGCAAGTTTGGCTATTTAAAGGTTCAAATACCTTATCTGTTGACAAGTAAATCCGGAGTTTTAAATACCCGGCGGCTCTTGGCCGATGGCGATTTAATACACCTCCATTGTAAGCCAGAATTTTTGTAACCCGGCGGCTTATAGCCTTTGAGAAAATCAAGAATTGATAACCCTTTTGAGACACCAATTTCAATCTTTGATGATGGGCTTGAATTTAATAATTTATGTAAGTCACAGCTCTGTAAATCCTGCAGAGTTTAAACAACATATGCCCTGGCGACTTAACGTCAAAAGCCAGGGCAGGTAATCACCGAAATGTACTCTTATCCTGCATACAAGTAGGTCACAAGATACCTTGGCGGTTTACCGCAGGGCGGGTCATAATATCTCACATATAACCACTGTGATATTGAATTTGTACTGCCGGTTTACATGACCTGTGTAGCAGGGGTGATAACCCAATCCTTAGAAGCTAGTGCTTCCACATAGATGATGATTGTCATAAGCTGGCGACTTATCATCGAAAATTAAACCGAGGTTAAATAGAAACCACTCATATACACTTTAGATATGATCAAAAAAACTTCAAGTAAAACCCAAAAAATTGTTTGCAAAAAGAGACTTCAAAATTTTTGAGGCTTCTGATTCGAATACGATCAGAAAACCGTTCCAAAGGGCTTAAGCTAAGATTAGAATACGATCATATAGCCCCTAGTGGCTTTGGCGTTACCGATCAAGATGGTACCGACAGCTATGTTCTCTTTGGTTCGAATACGACCTATGTTTGAACAGGAAGCCCCCAAATGACCTTGAGAGTTGTTTAATGACGCTGATTCGAATACGATCCACGTCGGACCCAAAAGGGGTTAAGCTATGATTCTAATACGATCAAGAAGCCCCCTAGTGAGTTTGGCATTGTGCCGATCAAGAGGGTACCGACAGCTATGTTCTCTTTGGTTCGAATACGACCTATGTTTGAACAGGAAGCCCCCAAATGACCATATAAGTTTTGGCATTGCACCAATCAAGAGGGTATTGACAGCTATACTCGATGAGCAGGAAGCCCCCAAGTGACGATAATAAGATAAGCCATAAAGCAGAATACCCATGTTTGAACTGTGCATCATGGCATCAATCCCTTTTTAGCACCCTTTAATCTTTCTAAGAACTCGAACTTGTGAGAGATTAATTCTTTTTGAACGGGAACTTTGAACCGGATTTGAGAGCTTAAAAAGCTTTGTAAGAGACAATTTTACCTTGAGCCGGATGTTTGAACCGGATTTGAGAGCTTCAAAACTTTGCGGGAGAGAGATGTCTCTTGAACCGGATCTTGAACCGACAATTTTCTGATGGCCTTTAAATTTTGATCAATATGGCGGTGTCCTCCAGAACCGGGTTATCATTCCCTCCAATGACCCGGAGTTCCCGAGTCATGTCATTGTAGCCCCAGAGTCTTAAGACGACTCGAGGAGTTGTCTTAAGATCCTCCATATTTGAAAGTAATAAACCGGAATGAGTCCTTCAACATCTCAGTGATATAACTTGTCCTGCATTGGAGAACTTGCAAACTAGAGTAATTGCCCTTTTAAAGAAAGCAATATATAATATAAAAACTATATTGGATGGATTTCACCTGATATGTTAAGTCAAAACTTATCCACCGCGGAGTTGATGTTCACTATGGTGAAGCTAAAACCAATCACGGGCGAGCTGGCCGCGGGAGCAGACAGACGAATCGGCCCCAGTGCTGTAAGCCAACGCGAACGGGTGAATTAATTGCAGGCACGGCCCCGGCGAACCGATACAGACCAAACCGCTAAGGCGGTGGATTAAACACATCCATTGAACAACTCGTGCAGGCAGGCGCGGTTTTGGTGAGTCAATGTTGACCGGGCCGCAGGGACGGCGGCTTCCACACGTCGCAGAGCAGCATGGCTCGGACGAACATCAGTGCAAGATGACGTTGGCACGCGCTTTATATCCACAGTATAACAACCCTTCGTCATGAATAATTATCCTGCATAAAAAATATCGCAAAACCAAGCAATTGTTTTTTGGATGAATTAATATATGTGACGGAATGACATTGGAAAAATAGCACCTGATTTTTGTCGGACAAGGCGGATACTGATGCCGTACTTGTAGTAATTTCACACTACTAAGCATGAGTCAGGCGGTTGATCCTTTTTCTTTAATAGCCTTCAACGAGAAGAAATTGCGTTTGCTACTGCAACTCCCCAGCGAAAAGTGCCTGCAGGGGCGCGGCGTAGCACCAGGCAGCCGGCTCAGGCGGCTCAGATGGCATCAGAAGCGAGCCGGATGGCTGTGCGTACACACGGGCGCGCAGCAGCAGTAGAGGCGGGCAGCTGCAAAGGTTGGCTGTCACGCTAGTGAGTAACTGAGGCGGGTCACACCATTCTCCTCCAGGCGGTGGCAATTTGACTAATGCACATTCAAGTCTTCCAAATCACAGTGGTTTTAACAAAACCATCTCACAGTTGCTCATGTGATAACGTACTCAAGTAGTACTTCCCAAATCACGTATTGAGTAGTTCTTTGTTAAATAATACTCCAACCTGACAGATCACTTCTTTTCCTTTGGACTGTTTTGACGTGGAAGTATCATGCAACACCGATGGTTAATCCCGTTTGGAGTGAAGCCGCAACGGCGAAGTAGGCCACGCTGACGACGATGGTGTCTGGAGGCGGGGCAACTCGGGCGTAGGAGGACCTGGTGCGGAGAGCCGGCAACCGGCTGGAACAGCAAACCGACGAGCGCGGCTGAATGCGGGGGCAGCTGGAGAGGTCGGAACAACAGCTTGATGCGGGTTGTGACCCAGAAACAAGGCGGCGGCTCAAAAACTGCTCCGGCGAGGGTGGCGCAGGACAGGACCAAGGCGGGTCGAAGCAGGATGCTTGAGGTGCGGTAGTGCCGAAGGAATAAACGGCCAGACGGGTCGGAATCCGTGCCAGCCGCGGGTGAAGGTGACCCGGCAGGAATAGCGGATTGATGGAGACGGGCAGCTCATGGCGGCTTGAAGCACAGGGCGGCTCAGGCGCGGCGTAAAAACGCGTTGGAGAAACATAATAGCAGTCGAATCGCTCGAGGCAGGCAAACGAGTGAGGGTCCAGAGGCGCTTGTGCGGCTACTCGGAATGGCGACTTTGTGAAACAGAGGCCCCCTGATACACACAGGGAGCTTGAGGCGGCCATGGCGTAAGTCAGCAGCGGAGACGGTTCGGAGGGACCCGGCGAATCCGCAGAGGAGGGGCGGATCGGCAATGCTCCGGCGGGCGAAGCGAAGAGGCCGCGGGGGCGAGCCACGGGGGACTCAATGACGGCGGCTCAGAGGCTACGCCGGCCAAGGGAGGCAGCACGGAAGCTGGGTCAATGCCGTATCCACTTCCGGATCGTGCCTGTGTCCACTCCCAGATCATGATTGATTTTCTCCCCTTTTTTGAAAATAGGCAAACATGATTTGGACTCGTAACAGAAACAAACTCTGACCACGAGTTGGGGTAGTGTCATGAACTCGGCGACTTGTTGAAGCGTTTCTGAAGCCACTTAAATTTCTTTTGATCTCTGCAGAACTTTGCGGTCAGCGGATTGGACCGATCTTGACTTCGGCTAGTCTTGGTAAATTTCAGGGCAGCCTTTGCACCTGATGTAGCCCTAATCTCACCAACTCAATAACTCATACTGGCAGCTTCAACTCCATCACGATTTCTACTCGTCAAACGATGAATCTGCCGACTCTATCCAAGGTTGCCCGTGCCGGGTTACTGTGCGTGATTGTTTCCTGGCTCTTCATATGATCAATTACAAGCTTCTCGATCCCTAGAAAAAATCCCTTCAAGAACTCAATACCACCGTGCGCAGGCCCCACGGTGGGCGCCAACTGTCATGGAATTGTCACGGCAGATGTCCTTAGTGTCAGGACTTAGTCATGAGGCCAACGCATCTTTGTAGTAGCCTGAGAGGGGTTGAGCGGAATCGAGAGACGCAACACAAGACAAGGATTTAGACAGCTTCGGGCCCCGGGAAGCATCATCTGGAATAGCCCTACATGTTGTTTGTGGCTAGATCTCATTATGCTCATGAGAGAGTCGCCGCATGAGCTGGCTCCTCCTTTGTGTCTAGCCTTAGAGATTGTTTCTTGCCCTCCTCCCCCTTTGGGGAGCCCTGCCCCTCCTAATATATGTTGAAGGGGCGGCTTACATGTCGATTCCTAGTAGGATTAGAACTAACTTATTCTCTATTACAAGTCGGATACTAGTACTGGTCTTGCTTCCTTATAAAGGAAATACTCTTTGTGCCTTCCGTCTTAAGCTGGCCCACCAGAGTATAAGCCGGTCTGCTGGGCTTTGGGCCTTGTCGTCCGTCTGATCCGTCCGCCGGGTCTCTAGTGAGTCACAATGTCCAAGCGGGTTACATGTAAACCGCCATGTCCGGGTGGATCGCCAGTAAGTCGCCTAGCTCCAGCCCGGTCTCTGGTGAGTCGCCAAGTCCCGGCTCATACCGCGGGGTATATCCCCGACACTAGTGCTTGCTACAGCTCCACCTCATTACTCTATCCTACCCATAGGCTTAAATATTCTTGATCTTGCGGGTGTGAGATTGCTGAGTCCTCGTGACTCACATATACTTCCAAACAGTTGCAGGTGCCGATGATACGAGTGCAGGTGACGCAACCCAGCTCAAGTGGGAGCTCGATGAAGATCTTGATCGTAGTCTTGTTTCATTTCCAGTTGATCAATAGTGGAGCCCAGTCGGGTCGATCGGGGATCTAGTATTTGGGGTTGTCTTTGCTTTATTTGGTTCCATAGTCGGACCTTGATTGTATTCTGGATGATGTATGCTATATTCATGTATTTGAAGTGGCGATTGTAAGCCAACTCTTTATCCCTTCCTTATTCAGTACATGGGATGTGTAAAGATTACCCCTCTTGCGACATGCCTACTATGCGGTTATGCCTCTAAGTCGTGCTCCGACACGTGGGAGATATAGCCGCATCGTGGGTGTGGCAAGTTGGTAATCAGAGCCTTCCCCGACTTAGGAGCCCCCTGCTTGATCGAATCGCTGATGTTGTTGAGTCTAGAAAAATGTTTTGAGTCTTATAGGATTATATATATCGGAGAGTAGGATTCTTTTTACTCCTCAGTCCCTTCGTCGCTCTGGTGAGGCTTCCTGACGTAGAGTTTTGACTCTGCTCTTCTCAAATTTCACTAAAAAAATTTAGGATCACGCGGGTATCTTGGAATCGTTTTGATGGTTTTGTGACGAGAACATTGTTCTTGGTGCCTCCTGACATTTAGGGGTTGTGTCAGTGTCCCGAGGAGTTGAGCTCCGAGGTGTTGTTGTCACAATTTCATCATTGCAGTTCTGGAATACCTGAGTTTGCCGACATCGAAAACATCTTTTATGCAGTTGTTGGTGAGATAACCTCGACGCCACCTAGTACTGGGGCGGGAGTTCAGGAGTATTGCCATAACTCATATAACGGATGCTTTTCGAAGGTTGAGGCAAATGATTTCCGAAGATGTCTTGGTTATGTGTTGAAGGATGGATACAGCTGGATGTAGGAATTGTTAGTTTGGGTGAGCTATCATGCTTCCCCTGTATCCCCAACACCTGATTGCATAACCGGAAAGTTTCGGGAGTTTATAAGTGGGAATTCAAGTATCACGTAGGATATCTTTCCAACAGACACATGATACGATATCGGATCTATCATATGTTTGTTTCCGGCTTATTTCCTAAGACAATCCTTTGTTTTGTTTTTGAGTTGTGGTATTCGAGTTGCTTCGAAGTCAAATGTGGATTCCATACCTTTTCCTAAGCGGTGTTCTCATACTTCTATGTGGATACCAATCCTTCTTGTTAATCGAGATTGTCATGTCAATCCTTTTCAACCAGCGTGTTTCTCTTCAAGTGGATCCGATCTTCTCAACATTCTCAAGATCCCCTCTCGGTTTTTTCCAATGTTCTTCATTTCATCTGTCCCCAAGTTGCCTTTGTTTTCCCGCCCACCCACCCCTTTTTTCTTCAAGGAATCAAATATCTTAATCAAGTATCCATTTTATTCATGTGAAGTCTCTTCATTCTTTTCAATCAATGTTTTTACCCGTTGATTCTCATGAAGATGCTCTTCAATCTTATGACTCTTCATTCTTTTCTTCTCCGGTGGATTCAAGTCAAGGCTTGTCAATCATATCCTTTTTCTCGTTTCAAATGCTTTCCCATGCCGGTGCACCCCTGAATCGTTCATATCTCGCTATTCATTTGTTCCGGAGTGTTGAAGATATCTCAGAAGATTCGTGTTTTCAGTCCAAACCGTTCAAACTATTTTGAGGTGGTTATCTCTTTCAAGCCATTTAACTCAACTGGCGCATTCTCTCTTTTAAATCATTTCAACGGTGTTTTCTCTTGAGTGGGCCCTAACCCACAGGTCTTTTCCCAGGATCCTACCTGACTCTTCTAGTTTTCTGGAGGTATTCCCAAATTCATTTCAAAGTTTGATGTAAGTATGAACTGTCATCAGTCAAATGTCTTTCACCAAAATATTTCAAATTCTTTCATTGTCGATTCAACCTTTATATTCTTCATTATTCCGGAGTGTCTCAACGAATCATGCTGGTGTTTCTCGTCGTCATTCTAGGATTTTGAAGACCGAAGAAGAGTTTTTCCTCCAAATCTTATCCATTTCTCTCAAAGATTCGTGGTTCTAGCTTGTTGCCATCCTCTCATAATTGTTTTCGATTGTGAGAGTTCTTTTCAACTATCCGGAGCATTTCAGGAACCTTTGCCAGTTTGATTCTCCGGAGACTATCATTTCAGAAGATTTATTCATTCCAAATTTCAGCTCTCATCCTCCAAATCATACCGGTGCATCATTCAAATATCCTCTAATTAGTTCTTGATCTCTTCATTCACTTGTATCTATATTTCATCAGGTATCTTCATTCATTTTTCCAATTCTTCCCGTGAATTGTGCCTTTGCCACGTTCATTTTCAATCCTTATGGTGGTTCATTCAAGAGTTCTCTTCCTTTGTTATTGTATAATTCATTCGTTTTTTTCCTAAACCCTACCGGTGGAATCGTTGTAGACCTTTCTCAAGTTTGCGCTATATCTATCTTAATTCTTTCTATGAGAATAAGTAGTATGCCAAATCCTTTGTGTGACATCAATTTAATTGAAGAAGGATCAACATAATGTAATTCTTATTCTTATTTCATCCAAGTGATTAATTCATTATTCCGGAGGTTCATCAAAATTCTTGATCTCATTTGTTTATCTTTCTTTCTGTAGTGCCAAGTTTTCTCGATTATGTCATGGCGAAGCTCCATCTAAATCATTGCAAGGCTTCACCTTATATTCTCAACTTTTGTTTCTTTTATCATCCTTTTATTACGGGAGCTCTTTATGGAGGCTCTACATGATGGTTCATAAAGGATTTAATTCCTTCTCGATGTGTTCATCGAGATTCTTTTCAAAGGAGCTCAAGCATTCTTCATCTGGCATTCCGTAGTGCAATTCCTTCTACCTTATCTTTTGAGGTGGTGTTATGTCATTCTTAATAATTTTCCTTCGTGTTTCATGATTCACAAGTTATCAAGAATGAGGTATTTTAAATCCATCAATCTCATCATTGGAGTTATCTTGGGTTATATTCCACCTAAAGCTTTCCCTAAGGATTGTTGCTATCATGGTGCTTATAAATGACCCAAGTTCTTCACTTATCCTCCCGGTGAAATAAGTTTCTCGTCTCCATGTTCATATCAATCCAATCTATTGTTTTCGTTAGTGGCAGAATTTTACCTCAAGATTTCGAGATGTTTTCCATAAGCCCACAACAAGCTTACTCTTTTCGTTGTTGGTTTTCCAACAACTCCGTTCGACCCTTCTCCTAAAGATGCTTTTCAAGCTCATTTGAGGTAGAAGATGTTGTTTTCTCCTCCGTTCATTCCATTCCATTCTCTCATTTCTTCCGAGGCATTGTGATGTTGCTCTCTTCGACCCATCATCTTGTTTTGTCAAGATCATGTTATTTCCTTTGCTTATCCATTTAACCGGAGTGTTGTGCCCTTTGCTCAAGTTCTTTTCGCCTTATCAAGTCTTGCATCTCTTTCAACTGGAGTGCTGCCCGAATTTGTTCTTCCTTGTTCCTCTTTCCTAATGGAGTGTTTTCAATTTTGTTCATCTTCGTCGCTTTCTTCCGTTCTATTTGCTCAATCCTCTCAAGGTTCATTGGTTTCACTCGTTTGTCAAAGAAGCAACTTTGTTTTACCTCTTATCTTCCTCTTCCTTTTTTCCCTCCGGTGCCATCCTAGATCTCGGGACGAGATCCTCTCGTAGTGGTGCAGTGTTGTAACACCCCGGATACAACTTTCCATATTCGTACTCCGACTCTTGCCTTTTCTGGAGATGCGATATGATTTTCCCTTCGTGGTTGGGTTTTGTTTTTTGTTTTGCTTTTGTTCATGTCATGCATTTCATATCATGTTATCATGTGCATCGCATTTGCATATATGTTTGTCTCATGCATCCGAGCATTTCCCCCGTTGTCCGTTTTTCAATCCGACACTCCTATGTCCTCCGGCGCCCCTTTTGCCTCTTTTCGTGTGCGAGTGTTAAACTTTCCTGGAAAGGACTGAGATTTGCCAAGCGGCCTTGGTACACCACCGGTAGACCGCCTATCAAGTTTCATGCCATTTTGAGTTCGTTTGATACTCCAACAGTTAACCGAGGAACCATAAAGGCCTGGTGTGTGTTGCAGCCCAACACCAATCCAAGTGGCCCAATAACCCATCCAAAACCCCTCCATCGTGTCGGCCGTTCGATCACGATCACGTGGCCAAAAACCGCACTCCATTTGGACTTTCCTAACTCCCTCTACCTATATAAACACCCCCCCCTCTGAAATTCGCAGTCCAAACCCTAGATCCCACCTTCCCCGCACCACCGGACGCGTCCGCACCGCATCGGACGTCTCCACCGCAGCCTCCACCTCACGCCGGCCAATCGCGGGCCGCCACCTCAGCATCGCTGCTGCCCGGACCTATCCCCTCCGGCACGTGTCCCCGCAGCCGCCTCCTTCCCCGCGTCATCCGCGCGGCCCGCCCGGGCCCGAATCGCCCCGCCGCATCCGCCCGAGCACGCGTGTGTCGCGCCGGATCTGCGCGCTGTCGCCCGGGAGTCGCCGCTGCCCGTGGCCGATCTGCTCCGCCACCATCGCCGTCCTACCGCGCGCCTCACAGCCACCACGCCACCGCCACAGCCTCGCCGCGCCGCTCCTCGCCGCTCCACACATCGCTTCTCCACCGCCACGCCACCGCGCCACCGCCCTGCTCCCGCGTCGGCCATCACCGCCGCGCCTCGTATCCGCCGCCGCTCGCCGGAGTCCACCCCGCCGCCGGATTCAGAGAAGAGGGACCAGATCCACCGGCCCCTCCTTCCAAACGTCGTCCCTGCTTTCCTGGGTCCCGCCGTCCCACTCGCCCTCGTCACGCGTTGACTTTCTACGAGGTCTAATTTTCAAGTCCTCAGATCTTCATGATATATGCCTCTGTTCATCATGCCATAATTTTACGTTCGCTACTCCGTTTTGCATGCATGATATATTGAAATGTTCATCTGGATGTGCTCTTCATTTTGTTCCATTGTACCATGCTTGTTTGAGTCCATCTTGATGCCCAAATTGTTGATGCAAGAGTGTTATAAAATGTTAGTTCCTGTTACTTAGCACATCTTGAGCATTTGTCATTTTCGCCATGATTATTGTGTGTTGCATGTGAGCATGAGCTCTACATGTGTTTTGGGCTATGCCAAGCCATCTTTACACGGGTGTATGCCATGTATTTTTGTGATCAATGTGGTGACTAGCACATGCATGCAAAGTAGCTCTCGTAATATTGCTGATTTCAGGGACTTAGAATTTCACTAAGTCTGTGCTCTACTGTTATTTTTATGCCATGTGTTCATGTTGCTACAGAGAGATCAATGCTTTTTTTGAGTATGTTCAGTAAGGATGATTTGGACATATGGTTATGCTCTATCCATCCATGTACCTGTTTGCATTTATGGAGTAACCTAGCATGACTCATTCTTGCTCTACTTTTGCTATAAAATGTTCCTGGCAGATTGTTTACGTGTTAATCAATTTTGCCGAGGTTGTTGTAGTTGATCCATGCATGGTACGAACTTGTTCTTGCTTTTCTTAGCTTCATTAACATGTGTTCTTGCTAGTAGTATGCTTATCTTGTCATGCAATGCCTTGTGTTGAGTGCATCGAGCTTGCAAACATGCCTTCATATCTCTGTTTTTGCCATGTCCAGTTTTCTGCTAAGTCTGGATCTGTTAACGAAACTTGCTATGTTTACATGGGTGCCATCATATCTTTTTATCCTTTTTGGCTTATGGTCAGTAAGGAACTTTTGTTATATGCGTTGAGTAGATTCATGCCATGTCTTTGCTTGTTATGTTCTGTTCCTGTAGCATGTTGTTATCTTGCTCTAAACATTGCTTCCTGATGTTAAATCCTGACATGTTAGTATTTTCACAAAGTTTGTGATGCTGATATCTTTTGCACTTTTGCCATGCTTGTTTGAACCTGTTCTTGTGTGATTTAGCCGTAGCTCTGCGTTCATCTTTTGTCAAGCATCTTGACTAGATCACTGCCATGTGCTTTGTTGCTATGTTGGAGTGCAGTAGCTTAGTTTCTTGTTGCATTCTAGATGGCATTGTGTTGTTAATCACAGAATTGTGCCATTCTTGTTTTGCTTGCCATTTGCAAACCGTGCATCCGATTCCGGTGATCTTTATATTGATTTCGACCAAAATCAACTCATCTTTCCGGCGGAACACTTGGTTTGCCAAGTTGATGCCTTGTTCAATCTTTCCCTTCCCGAGCTCGCATATGCATTGCATATCACATCTCGCATATCATGCCATGTTTTGCATCATGTTGCTTGCGCATTGCACCATGATTGATTGTTGGTCATTTTGTTTGTCTTCTTGCTTGGGGTAGAGCCGGGAGATGAGTTCATGATCAAGGAACTTGTTGAGTACGCTTACGAGGATCAAGCTTTCATCAATTCGGAGAACTTTGCAGGCAAGATGACCATACCCTCGAAATCATTTCTATCTTTGCTTGCTAGTTGATCGCTCTATTGCTATGCCGCGATACCTACCACTTGCTATATCATGCCTCCCATATTGCCATGTCAAGCTTCTAACCCACGTTTCCTAGCAAACCATTGTTTAGCTGTGTTACCGCTTTGCTCAGCCCCTCTTATAGCGTTGCTAGTTGCAGGTGAAGATGGAGTTTGTTCCTGGTTGGAACATGATTATTGTTGGGATATCATTATTATATCTTGTTTACTTTAATGCACCTATATACTTGGTAAAGGGTGGAAGGCTCAGCCTTATGCCTGGTGTTTTGTTCCACTCTTGCCGCCCTAGTTTCCATCATACCGGTGTTATGTTCCTTGATTTTGCGTTCCTTATGCGGTTGGGTTATAATGGGAACCCCTTGATAGTTCACCTTGAATAAAACTCCTCCAGCAAGGCCCAACCTTGGTTTTACCATTTGCCACCTAAGCCTTTTTCCCTTGGGTTCTACAAACTCAAGGGTCATCTTTATTTTAAAACACCGGGCCAGTGCTCCTCTGAGTGTTGGTCCAAACTAGAGCCCCTTGCAGCGCCACCTCGGGGAAACTTGAGGGTTGGTTTTAGTTGTACGGATTGCTTATCCGGTGTGCCCTGAGAACGAGATATGTGCAGCTCCTATCGGGATTTGTCGGCACATTCGGATGGCTTTGCTGGTCTTGTTTTACCATTGTCGAAATGTCTTGTAACCGGGATTCCGAGTCTGATCGGGTCTTCCTGGGAGAAGGAAAATCCTTCGTTGATCGTGAGAGCTTGTGATGGGCTAAGTTGGGACACCCCTGCAGGGTTTTGAACTTTCGAAAGCCGTGCCTGCGGTTATGGGCAGATGGGAATTTGTTAATGTCCAGTTGTAGAGAACCTGAAACTTAACTTAATTAAAATGCATCAACCGCGTGTGTAGCCGTGATGGTCTCTTTCCGGCGGAGTCTGGGAAGTGAACACGGTTTTGGAGTTATGTTTGAACGTAAGTAGTTTCAGGATCACTTCTTGACCACTTCTAGCTCCTCGACCGCTGCTTTGCTTCTCTTCTCGCTCTTATTTGCGTATGTTAGCCACCATATATGTTAGTGCTTGCTGCAGCTCCACCTCATTACCCTATCCTACCCATAAGCTTAAATAGTCTTGATCTCGCAGGTGTGAGATTGCTGAGTCCTCGTGACTCACAGATACTTCCAAACAGTTGCAGGTGCCGATGATACCAGTGCAGGTGACGCAACCTAGCTCAAGTGGGATCTCGATGAAGATCTTGATCATAGTCTTGTTTCGTTTCCAGTTGATCAGTAGTGGAGCCCAGTTGGGTCGATCGGGGATCTAGCATTTGGGGTTGTCTTTGCTTTGTTTGTGTTCCGTAGTCGGACCTTGTTTGTATTCTGGATGATGTATGCTATATTCATATATTGTGTGAAGTGGGGATTGTAAGCCAACTCTTTATCCCTTCCTTATTCAGTACATGGGATGTGTAAAGATTACCCCTCTTGCGACATGCCTACTATGCGGTTATGCCTCTAAGTCGTGCTCTGACACGTGGGAGATATAGCCGCATCGTGGGTGTGACATAAAAAAAATAACAAATTAAACATTTTATGACGAAGGTAAATATAACTGCAACAACATAGCGACAGTGTTTGGATGACAGCAAATTGATACTAACAGGTGGGTACATGCACAAATTTAGTAACACAAAACTAATAGCACTAAGGCCGTTCACTATGTATGCCAAAACTGGGGTAAAGACAACTGTTCCTACATCTCGCACCAGTGCCCTGCACTAGCGAGCCGATGCAGCAGAAAAAATCAGGAACCCGGACTCCGGAGCTCGTAGTTGCTCCGATGCCCGGTTCCTTCGTGCCATAAAGATTTAGTATTTTACTGCTTGGCTGCTCGGATGTGTGGACCAAAGTTGGCTGTAGAAACTGCTGAAGCAGTGCCAAATAATTTTCTAATGGCACCGCTGATGAGATGGCAACAAATTAAGATACTAGGTACAAACTGTGACACTGTCTTAGGATGCGTTTGGTTGTAGGTGAGGTATGAATGGGTTGGGACCGTGACAGTGTCTGAATCACATCTAACAAATGATTTGTAACAACGAAAGAGGGTCTAACCTTCTCTGCACATGCCAGAAACTTCCTCCCACTGTCCACAGAATCAAACACAACTAGCTTCACACATGGTGATTGATGGTAACAACGACCAGATAGATCTTCAGCCACCCTGCTCCATTTGTTGCCACTGATGGTCTTAGGGAGCTACAAGAAGAAGAAATGACTCAAATCGATCTCCGGGTAAAAATCCTTCATTCCAAGTCATAGCCCGAGATAGAGAAGAGAGGCATACCTGGGTGGTGAAGGAGTAGTCGCCGGAAGAGGAACCGCTTGAGATGTCTTTGAAGAAGACCATGGCGACCCCGACGGTAGGATGCGAGACGGCGAGAGCGAGGAAGCGGCTATAGCTTAGCAAGGAAGGAAGGAAGGAGGAAACAAGGCAAATGTGACTTGTGGTTGGGGAGAAAAGGGGGTGGGGAAGGGGGGAAGGGGGAGGGGGTAGATATTTTGGCGGTAGGCCAAAACTTTGCACGCGGTGCCGCCGGACCATTCACTTTGAATGATTGTGTGCATCGCAAACAATTATTCTGCTTTACGCGCATGGGATGAGTTTGATAATTCAAATTTTGGTCTCAAGGCATGGGCACATTCACTTTGAACGCGCGTGGTGCCACTGGACCATTCACTTTGAATGATTGTGTGCATCGCAAACAATTATTCTGCTTTACGCGCATGGGATGAGTTTGATAATTCAAATTTTGGTGGAAATTTCCACGGGTATGTCATTGCATAATTTAACATCGATTGCTAATTTGGGCACACAAAAGAGCGTATAGCAGACATACCACACTTACTGAATCGAGCAATTTAAGAAATTACACAGAGCCAGTTGATCTAAACATGGCTCTAACAAAAGACCAACATTAAAAACTAAGCCTAAGTACGCATAATTTTGAAATCCGCCGCCACGCCGTCCTATGCATCACCGGTGTGAGATGAGACGTCGATGACTTGTCTTGGCGACATGCCGTCTTGGTGGACTCTGCGTCCCCCCTGCTGAAGTCGACCGCGTCCTCGTCCTCGTCCTTGGTGCCGCCCTCAAGGTTGCAATACTTGTAGTAGTGGCTGCGCCAGAGCTCGCGTTGGTACTCCACCGCCAATTCCTCGATGGATAGACTCTTCTCTACCTCGACCTCGGTCACGCGCAACTCCTCCTCCCGGCGCTCCTCAATCTCCGCCGCCTCCTACATCTCTAGCTCCCGCTCAGTGACCTCATGAGGAAGTAGGTGCTCCATGGCCACGGCTGCCTTTTCAGACGTGGGTTGCATGCTGGAGTCTGAGGTGGCCTAGAATATCTTGGCGTGTGCATCCTCGATCTTGCCGTGGATGGCCTTGACCCGGGCCAGGGGACATCAGCGGCATGGACGGTAGCTCGTGCGCTCTTGGCGTTCGCAGCCGCCATCACAGCAGCAGCTGCAGCCGTCTTGGCTGCTGCAGCTTCCCTATCGGCTGCCGTAGACGCCCTCTCGGTGGAAGCGGCCGCGCTCAATGCGGATGCAGCAGCACTCTCGGTGTAGGCGGCC
>NC_041388.1:223238313-223275626 GCF_002162155.2 Triticum dicoccoides | reverse complement strand
GCCATCGTACGGGCCTTCACAAAGTGTTTCCATGGCGTCATCTTTGCAAGAAGGGGGTGTGGAATGGGGATCGAGATTCGTGGATTCGGGGGTTGCCGACACTAGAGCAGACGAGCCGACGAAGCTTAAGGAGGGAGACTTAAATAGACCTAGATATTTTCATCGCAAACGGTTCCTAGAAAACAACTGTGTGATGTTGTAGATATTTTGTATTAGCTGTGAAAGACGAATTTGGAAAAAAGTGCCAACGGATGGTGTTTTAAATGAACGAGAAATTTTGTAGTACTAATACAACTGTCATGTCAAATTTTGGAAAATTTTAGGGGTCATTTGACCTTCTAAGCCATTTAAGTGATTTCCTAGCCATTTAATGACCGTAATTGAAATTTGAACTACATGTACATGCAACAGCTAACCATAATGGTTTGAAAACTCATATTTCATGTACTTGTGTGCGATTTAATTCCATGTGCAGTAAATTGGAAGGAATTTTCAAGCATATTGGCCTAACGGCTATGACACAATTGAGCATCGAGTGACATGGCATTTTAATTCCAAAAAATAAAAAAATTAGAAACACATGAAACCTTGGTTGATGTAATGTCATGCCACCAAGATGATGTGGTAAAAAATTGTCATGTTTGACCAAAGTTTGGACACACACCCCTCATAAACGGGAGTAACTCAGTAGCAGGCTTGTGGTTCCGAGAGGGAACAATGCATGTTTGATGACGAAAGGGAGCTAGCTTCCTCTTACGGCCTTCAAATTTTTCTCTACGTCCAACGTGCACTACTACAACTGTAATGTGAATTTTTTGAAAATTCTAGGGGTCATTTGACCTTTTAAAGACATTTAAGTGATTTTCTAGCCATTTAATGACCGTAATTCAAATTTGAACTACATCTACATGCAACGCCTAACCAAAACGGTTTGAAAAATCATATTTGTGTACTTGTGTGTGAGTTAATTCCATGTGCAGTAAACTAGAAGGAATTTTCAAACATATTTGTATCACGACATGCACACATATACATGAATACATATGCATGGACTGTCATGGCATTTTAATTCCAAAAAAATCAGAAACACATGAAACCTTGGTTGATGTAATGTCATGCCACCAACATGATGTGGTAAAGAAATTGGCATGTTTGACGAAAGTTTGGACACACACCCCTCACAAACCAGAGCAAATCGCTAGAAGGTTCGTGGTTCCGAGAGGGAACAATGCATGTTTGATGATGAACGGGAGATAGCTTCCTCTTACGGCCTTCAAATTTTTTCTACGCCTAACGTGCACTACTACAACTGTAATGTGAAATTTTGGAAAATTCTAGGGGTCATTTGACCTTTTAAAGACATTTAAGTGATTTTCTAACCATTTAATGTCCGTAATTCAAATTTGAACTACATCTACATGCAACGCCTAACCAAAACGGTTTGAAAAATCATATATGTGTACTTGTGTGCAAGTTAATTCCATGTGCAGTAAATTAGAAAGAATTTTCAAACATATTAATCTCACGACATGGACACATGCATACGTATGCATGGAGTGACATGGCGTTTTAATTCAAAAAACAGAAAAATGATCATAAACACATGAAACCTTGGTTGATGTAATGTCATGCCATCAAGATGATGTGGTAAATAAATTGGCATGTCTGACGAATGTTTGGACACACACCCCTCACAAACCAGAGCAACTCGCTAGAAGCTTACTGGTTCTGTGAGGGAACAATGCATGTTTGATGACGAACGGGAGATAGCTTCCTCTTACGGCCTTCAAATTTTTCCTACGTTTAACATGCACTAATACAACTGTCATGTGAAAATTTGGTAAATTTCAGGGGTCATTTAACCTTTGAAAGACATTTAAGTGATTTTCTAACGATTTAATGACCGTAATTCAAATTTGAACTACATCTACATGCAATGCCTAACCATAACAGTTTGAAAAATCATATTTTTTTGTACTTGTGCGCGACTTAATTCCATGTGTAGTAAATTAGAAGGAATTTTCAAACATATTGGAGTCAAGGCATGGGCAGATGCATGGAGTGCATGCCATGGCATTTTAAATTCCAAAAAAAATAAAAATTATCAGAAAAACATGAAACCTTGCTTGATTTAATGTCATCCACCAAGATGACGTGGTAAAGAAATTGGCATGTTTGACGAAAGTTTGGACACACACTCCTCACAAACCGGAGCAACTCGCTAGAAGGTTCATGGTTCCGAGAGGGAACAACGCATGTTTGATGACAAACAGGAGATAGCTTCCTCTTACGGCCTTCAAATTTTTTCTACATCTAACATGCACTACTACAACTGTAATGTGAAATTTTGGTAAATTCTAGGGGTCATTTGACCTTTTACAGACATTTATGTGATTTTCTAACCATTTAATGACCGTAATTCAAATTTGAACTACATCCACATGCAACGCCTAACCAAAACGGTTTGAAAAATCATATCAGTGTACTTGTGTGCGTGTTAATTCCATCTGCAGTAAATTAGAAGGAATTTTCAAACATATTGGTCTCACGACATGGACACATGCATACATATGCATGGAGTGACATGGCATTTTAATTCAAAAATAGAAAAATGATCAGAAACACATGAAACCTTGGTTGATGTAATGTCATGCCACCAAGATGATGTGGTAATGAAACTGGCACACCCCTCACAAACCGGAGCAACTCGCTAGAAGGTTCGTGGTTCCGAGAGGGAACAATGCATGTTTGATGACGAGCGGGAGATAGCTTCCTCTTATGGCCTTCAAATTTTTTCCTATATTTAACGTGCAACTGTCATGTGAAAATTTGGTAAATTTCAGGGGTCATTTGACCTTCTAAAGACATTTACGTGATTTTCTAACCATTTAATGACCATAAATAAATTTGAACTACATCTACAAGCAACGCCTAACCAAAACGGTTTGAAAAATCATTTTTTTGTGTACTTGTGTGCAATTAATGCCATGTGCAGTAAATCATAAGGAAATTTCAAACATATTGGCGTCAAGGCATGGGCACATGAAACCTTGCTTGGTTTAATGTCATGCCACCAAGATGATTTAGTAAAAAATTTGGCCTGTTTGACGAAAGTTTGGACACACACCCCTCACAAACCGGAGCAACTCACCAGAAAGTTCGTGGTTCCGAGAGGGACAATGCATGTTTGCTAACGGACGGGAGATAGCTTCTTCTTACGGCCTTCAATTTTTTCTATGTTTAACATGCACTAATACAACAGTTATGTGAAAATTTGGAAATTTTCAAGGGTCATTTGACCTTTTAAAGACATTTAAGTGATTTTCTAACCATTTAATTACCGTAACTCAAATTTGAACTACATCTACATGCAACGCCTAACCAAAACGGTTTGAAAAATCATATTTTTGTGTACTTGTGTGGGAGTTAAAAAATCATCAGACGATGTAAATATCTGGTGTTCAAAAAAGAAAATGTAAAGATGTGGCAAGACAACGGCCCCCCACACGATTGGCACTCTATCTCGCGGCTCGAGGTTTGGTAGGTGATTAGTGGGGATCATTAATTAGACACGATTCTTTATTGGAAATCATCAGCTATTATGTTCACATACGGTTTGCTGCGGGAATTGTGTGTAATTCAAACTACAGTACTCGTAAATTTCGGCGAACGGCGTGTGTACTGTCCCCGTCGATCTAGATTCCGGCCGCCAATAAATACTACCTTGCTCACGTCATCCCGCCTGCATTCTCATCTACATCCTCCCCTCGCTTGCCCTCTCTCTCTCAAATCTCTGCCATGGCGCCGCTGGTCTGCCCATGCGCCAATGAGGAGTCGTCGCCCCCCGAGAACGCTCACTCGATTAGTACGACAAGGACCCCTACGCGCCGCCTGACGAGGTTGTGCCAAACCCCCCAAATTTGGATTGGTTTTGGGGCCAGTACAATCTTTGTCTGTGGAAGTTCCTGCCGCCTGCTGAGAAAGCCAGGCAAGTGGCGTTCAAGAAGGAGATGGCGGAGGAGGAAGCCACGTAACAGGCGGCAAGTGAAGCCCATGATGCCATCTGGAAAAAGGAGGTGGAGGAGCTTTGGGGGTGGGTGTGTCGTCGTGCCGAGGAGGTGTACGAAGACGGGTACTTCGCGAGGAAGGTCATAGGTGTTGGGCGCTTCGTCACTGCGTGGAGGTGGGCCGATAAGCTCCAGCACGCCACCGACGAGGAGCTCCGGTACGTCAAGCGCAGCGAGGCGGAGGAGTCGGAGTACTGCCTCCGCACTGGGAAGACGCCACGCACCAGGGAGCTGCTGGCGAGGGGCTACCAGAATACTGGCCCCAGAAGGGATTATTAGTTTTAGTATTGATCATTTTCAATTTTATGCATTGTACCTATTAGTTAAGTATCATCACGTATATGTGATGATATTATATGTATTCTGTGATGATCTAATGAACAATTAATATGTATATATATTATGAATTCCATTTTCTATCTGTTTTTGTATATTAATTTGAATCTAGCTGTTATCATCCACATATACGGAATGGAAAGTGTATATACACACATTGAAACAGAGCAATACTATGATTGTTGTGAATACATAGCTATCCACGCCGAAACAACTTTTCAAAATAAAACGCGTCCATGAGACCATGACCAGCAACCCTTGCCTAGGGTAGCTCTTGGCTCTGCCTGAACTTGTGCAAGCATTCGTCCAAGCGTTCGACACGCTCGCGGTACATCTGGAGCGTAATCTCGAGCTCCAAGTTGGCTATTTCATCGGAGATCACTAGCTCGAGGATGCGACGGCCATGTTCCTCTACTACGCCCAGGTGGATACCTGGGCCAAGGAGGCGGTCAAGCCTACGGACCAGCGCGTTGGCATCTAGCGGGCCGCGGACAAGGCGAACGGCGACACCGATGCGAACGACGCGGCGGGCGTCTGGTGCAAGTATGGCGCGGCCGGCCTCTAGTGCAAGTACGGTGCTGAGGGCCTCTGCCCATTCCTGGCGAGGAATGGGGGTACTGACGGGACGTGTACCCACCTGTGACGCCGTGTCGACACCAGGCAAGTGCCGCTTGATCCACTCTTGTTGTGCGGCACGCTGCGCCTCTCGCTCTGCGGCGAGCGGCAGCCTATCAGTGCAGACGCACCTAGCTTGCTCTACGACGCGCCATCGATCATGTTGTGCGGCGAGCTGCAGCCTGTCGGTGCTGACATGCCTATCTTGATCCACGATGCTCAAGCGCCATGCACCAAAGGTCTTCTCAACCCTGGCGATGACGTGCATCAAGACGTCATCCATCGCGTTGCTGGGGAGCACCTCGGCCTCGACGAGCCATGGCGCCTACTCGTTTTCCTCGTCATCGAGGTTGATGGCAGAGGCGGCGCTTTGGTGGGTTGGCATGCTTGGAAAAGGTAGATGTGCTACAGGCTAAGCTTGTCGCCTCCGTGCATCGTGTGCCCCCTATGCGCAATATAGCAGGGTGGCGGGAAACATGTGAGGAAATGGCAGGAAATGGTGGCGTGTTCGTAAAACACCATCAATTAGTGGAAAATTAGAATCGAGCTAGCACAAGAAGTATATGATGTTCAGATGAACATGGACCACACTAGGGAACCCGTCGGTGATGAATTCATCAATCCCAAACGGTTGAATACTAGCAAGCATTTGCCCACAACACACACGGCTTATTCCATCACAAATAGGTCGGATGGATCAATTGTATGCCACGTATCGCACATTGTGAAAAAGTAATGCGGTAGACCTTCTTTACATGTGTTAAAAAATAAAAATAAATAAAAAACAAGGACCTCGAGGTTAAATTAGCTGAGGGAATGGGGCATTTCGGTCATTTGACCGAAATGACCCATCCCATCACCTAATTTAACATCGGCACAACTTCCCATCCAGTCACCCATCCGATGGCTGCTCCAGCCTGAGCACACTTAACTTGATAGTTTTCTTACATGAGCTACTGGTGGAACAGCTAGTCCTTGCTGATAGGAATGCCTTTTCACATCCTTATGGCATATCCGAATGACCGCCCGTCCCACAATGGCCAATAGATGTTGTGTAGAAAGAGCATATCACATACTTCTTATTAGAAGCAATCGTTTGTGTTATTGTCGGTCTTCGCACACATTTCTGATTACAGACCTATTTGCCGCATATCACACACATCTTGTTATATTGAACTGTTTATGTTCTCTTGCCTAATCACAAACAGTTCATCCTAGTGAATCGTATGCTATACATCGCACACACCTCGATCAGGCTGACCGTTTCCTTTGTGTTGCCTAATCACACACTGTTCATCCAAGTGAACTGTATGCTGTATATCGCACACGCCTTCGTCTGGCTGCCTGTTTCTTTTGTTCCTCCTCATCGCAAAAAGTTAATTGAGATGAACCATATGCCCTGCATCGCACACGCAACTAAATTCTGAATTGTGTTTGTTGCATCCTCCATCGCAAAAAAATTGCACCTTTTTTGACAGTTATTTTACACCACCATTTGCGATTATGGCATCGCACACAGTTTCGTTGAAGGGTATCTGATCGTACTGTCACGTTAGCAGCATCCTGCAGTAGTGAGATCAGCTCTATTTGCATCTTTTAAGTCCCCCAAACACTCCTTTGAAGTTTCTGTCCAGAACTGAATTCTGGTAAAACTTGCACTAAGAAGTTTATCTTCTTGCCAAACCAACTCCACCATCATCTCTACCATCTAAAGAGACCTCACCTTGCCAAGTTTCAAATCTAACAAAGCTTCCTAGCTGGCCCTAGCATTCTGTCAAACACCTTCTGGGCATGGCAGAAACTTTGCAACTTTCTGAACTGCACTGGACACTTGGTTATTTGGCTAAACCAGCATGTGCATTAGCTCTCTCTCAACTAGACTCACAATCCTATCAAATTTCACTATCATCAGAGACCCCTAGGCGGGCCTGGCATTTCGTCGAGCACTCTGTGCACTTGCTCTGGGCACGGCCAGAGCACGCGCTTTGTACGCGTCGGCACCGAGCTACTGTCGCTGCTCTGCTGCCTCCCCCTCTCAACCTGATCCTTCTCTGGATTAGCTCGACCACCTGGTCCCTCGCCGACACCTTCCCTTGGCTCCTAGCACCGTCCATCGTCGTCAACGGCGACCACGATCTCCGCCCGACGAGTCCGCCTCTGCCACGTCTCTGTCCGGGCCCCTCTCACTTAATTGCCTTCGGCTCAAGCTCATCCGCAGCCCACCGGCCTCACAAGAGACACACTGGCCATGCATCTAACCAGCCACCGCCCTCGTTGCCATTAATAGCCGCCACCATCGTGTTTATCTTCGGGAAGCCGCGGAGCCGACCACATCAGGCTATAAAAGGCTGCCCCGAGCATGATCCCAGCACCATTGGCCCCTCTACTCCCTCTCTGAGCTCTCTCGAACAGAAGAACGACCGGAAGCGGTCGTCTTCCACACCTCCGATCGAGGCGACCGCCGCCGCTGTTCGGTCAATTCCGAAACCACTAGAGCCACCCCCTCTCCAATTTATTATCTAGTAGCTGTCTAGGTATCCCACAAATCCTACCGCCTCTTGTTTCTCCTCATGATTGATCATGGGAGGAAGTCCCTTTTCGCCCGACACCTCCTTCCGCCGGAGAGCTCGCTATCGGCGACTCCGTCCACCACGGCAACCATGAAGGGCACCCACAGGTCCGCCTCGACCCCTTGAACACATCCAATTGCTCAGCTCCTTGCCGTTCACTTGTGAGGGCCGCCGGAACAACGCTCTATTCTGCCACGGGAGGGAGGGCGCGGTTGGACTGGTCAAACCTGACCGGTGGGCCAAGCGGGCCCACTATCAGTGCCCCAACGTTGTGCCAACTCATTTTAAGTGGAGGCATATTTCTCAAAGTATGTCTCCTCCTCTGGAAAGCGTAATCCTGGGCAGTGTAACCACTAAAGTACGTTTTCCCTATTCTGAAAGTGTATTTTTGCTTGAACTGTTTTCTTTTTCTATTTTTATTTAAATCCAGAGTTGACCCTAACTTTGACTGGCTCTAGTTTTTAAACCACAACTCCAAATGACTTGATTCTTTTTCTGTTATTTCTCAAATTTCATCTAGTTTATTTTAGTGTTTATTTAAAAAAATCCACACAACTTTTCAGTACTATTTTGGAATTATGTGGTAATTAAAATATTTTGAGAATAGGAAATAGAGGGGAGATATAATTTTCAAAGTTTTGGAGTGCACCCAATCTTTCTGCATGCTCAAGCCAAGCATCTTGAACACATGATATGATGAATGCATAACGGTTTATTTGCTAGTGTAATTACATTATGAATGTGGTGAATTCCTATACAACTTGCATATTCCTAGTCATACATGCATGACCCCTTGACGATATTCTATCTCCATTTAAACATGAAGTATGAGTGAGTATGGTGATTTTCATGTACCATATATGCCTGTGTTGGTCCATGCTAATTTGTAGGAAAACCAGTCACGAGAAAAGTGACCGTGAGGGTATGTTGGGACATACTAGGTGGTGATCCTTGTTGGGTACTGCCAAGGAGTTATATTGTGCTAACCACTACAGGAAAACTTAAACCTCCTAAGTTGACTGTAGATCGAGTCTTGTTCCAGTAACCCCCATTCTGGTTTCATGCTACCACTTGTCCCTGCCATAGGCAGGGTACATGATACGTCTCGAACGTATCTATAATTTCTGAAGTATTCATGCCAATATATTATCATTCTTGGATGTTTTACGATCATTTTATAGAAACTTTTTGGGACTAACCTATTGACCTATGACCCAGTGCCCAATGCCAGTAGTTATTTTCTACTTGTTTTTTTCATCGCACAAAATCAATATCAAACGGAGTCCAAACACCGCGAAACTTTTTGTGGAATTTTTATGGACTAGAAGACTCCCGATGGGCTGGAGCAGCACCTTGGGGGTGCCCCGAGGGGGGAACAACCCACCAGGGTGCGCCAGGGCCCCCTGGCGTGCCCAGGTGGGTTGTGCCCACCTCGGTGGCCTCCCGCACCCCCTCTTTGCACTATAAATTCCCAAATATTCCGAAACCCTTCGAGGTTAACCTAGATCAGAAGTTTCGCCACCGCAAGACTCCGTAGCCACCGAAAACCAATCTAGACCCATTTCGGCACTCTGTCGGAGGGGGGAATTATCTCCGGTGGTCATCTTCATCATCCCGGCGGCCACCACGATGAGGTGGGAGTAGTCCACCCTCGGGGTTGAGGGTTTGTACCAGTAGCTATGTGTTTAATGTCTCTCTATCGTGATCTATTTGATGGGATTTGTTAATATAGTCGGATCATATGATGTTTCTCCCCTCTATACCCTTGTTGTGATGAATTGAATCTTTACCCGTTGAAGTTTTGTCTAGTCGGATAGAATATTCAGATATGAGAACACATGATGTATGTCTTGCGGTATAAATACTTGAGGTGTCGATGGGGTATCATATTGATTCACTTGATATGTGTTTTGGCATTCAACTCGCGGATTCCCGCGGTGAGATTGGGGTAATCTATGCATAGGGGTTGATGCACGTTTTTATTATCTTTTCTTCGATAGAAACTTTGGGGTCTCCTTGTAGTTCGTTGTGTTGGATTGAGTATTATGAATATGAATTTGCTTTGGTGTTATTTTAGTATGAACTCTAGGATAGATCGAACGTAAAAAATAGCTTTGTGTTATTTTAGTACGAACTCTTGAATAGATCGAACGGAAAGAATAGTTTTGAGTTGGTTTCGTACCCTATAAACAATTCCTATCTTTTGTTCTCTGCTAATAGGAACTCGGGAGTGACTCTTCGTTGCACTTTGAGGGATAATCATATGATCCAACTATGTTAGCATTGTTGAGAGGTTGTACTAGTAAAACTATGAACCCTATGCCTTGTTTTCAAGCATTGCAATACTGTTTTTGTGCTCGTTTACTATTTGCTACCTTTCTATTTTTATTTATTCAGATTATAAAAATATAATTCTACCATCAATATTACACTTTTATCACCATCTCTCCGCCGAACTAGTGCACCTATACAATTTGCCATTGTATTAGGTGTGTTGGGGACACAAGAGATTTCTTATATTTGGTTGAAGTGTCGTTTGAGAGAGACCATGTTTATCCTACACCTCTCACGGATTGATAAACCTTAGGTCATCCACTTGAGGTAAAATCGCTACTGTCTTACAAAACTCTGCGCTTGGAGGCCCAACACGTGTCTACAAGAATAAAGTTGAGTAGTAGACATCAAGCTCTCTTCTGGCGCCGTTGCCGGGGAGGTGAGTGCTTGAAGGTATATCTTTAGATCTTGCAATTGAATCTTTTAGTTTCTTGTTTATCACTAGTTTGGTTTATAAAAAGAAAACTACAAAAAATGGAATTGAGGTTTCGTCATGTTATTGGTCATCTTTATAATATCTTTCTTGAAAATGATGGTTCAAAAAAGTGTGCTCAATTGTTAGAAGAAGATGTCAATAAAATGTTTGGCACAAAATATTTGAGTGATGAGCATGATTGCAATGTTGTTAGTATAAATTCTTTGAATATCCAAAATACTAATGATGATTGCAAAAGTCATGACAAAAATGTTTCTTATAAGCATGTCAATTTTTGTGGAGTGAATTGGGAATGCATTTGCACACCAAAAAGGGAAGATAGATTTTGTAACAAGCATAAATATTTATAAATGAAAAAGTAGCAACCGAGGATAGATGATTTTGCCGAAAGATGTAATTTTTTCGACATCCTTGTGAACTTTGCAATGAACATGGTCATTTAAATCTCCAATGCAAATTGTTTCATGATCAAATCGTGTCCAAAAATTGTGATAACTTGATTTCACTTGAGCATCATAAAGAGCTTAGTCTTCTTTTGGGGTATAAAGAAATAAAACATATAACTAAGGGTTTTCCAAATCCCGAGAGATTTCTTGATTTTGATCTAGAGGAAATTTATATGTTTTGTGCAGTAAATTGCATTGAGAATCCTTATATTGCCAACTATCTAATGAAAAGAAAACAAATGGAATATGAAAGGGAAAATATTTCCGAATACCCTCCTAGTGTTTATTATCATGAATCAGGTAACGAGGAGGAGCTTATTATCCAACCAATCGCATCAATAAGAAGCATGAAAAGGTTAATTAAACCCACGCATCATGTGGTGAAGAAGAAGAAAAGAAGAAAGATTTGAGGTAAAAAGGTATCTCTCCCAAATAATGTTGCTCGTATTATTGTTATGCCTCATGAAAATGAATCAAAAATAATTGTGGAAGATGATGCACTTGATGATGATTCTGTTATGCCTATTTCTTGTTGTGATGATTATGATTGGGAACATAATGATACTTCTTATAATATTGGAAACCTTTTTGGCACCAACTTGGGAAATTATGATGATATCAATTGTTATACCATTGGTGCTACTCATACTATAATTGATAATAATGATTGTGATGATATGCAAAACCACAAGCTTGGGGATGCTATGTTTAATGAGTATGACATGTTTGAAGATTTATTTGCTGTAAATAATGCTTGTCCTAAGATTGGGGACTCTTTGCTTATTGAATATGATCCTTTTATTCCTTCTACTTTGGGTAAGAAAATTTATTATGATGATAGCATGCCTCCTATTTATGATGATTACATTGATAAAAGTGGGTTTGGAAGAGTGTCAACTCTAGGTAGTAGTGATCCCACTATTATGGAAGGTTTTGAATCTTATTACAATATTGATGAAAGTGGATTTGGAGAGGTCATGACTTTATTTAGTGATACATCCACTATTTTGGAAGAGGTTTCAATTGACTATGACAATAAAGTTGTTGTCTATGATGATTATTATGATGACATGTATGCCATAAAGAGTGATAAATCTTCTATGATTGTGCATCATGAAAAGAGTGATGCATGTGATAATTATATTGTTGAATCCATTCAAGATGTTTCTCAAATTATTACGAGGAAGGAACTTATGCTCTTACTTATCTCAATAATATCAAGTTTCTTCTCTATGTGTTGATTGCTTTGAAGTTGCACTTGTTTTGCTTTCCTATGCTAGTTGATTCTTGTTACCATAAGTTGTTTGCTCACAAAATCCCAATGCATAGGAAGTGGGTTAGAGCTAAATGTGCTAGTCATATGCTTCATGATGCCCTCTTCATGTTTCAATTCTTATCTTTTATGCGAGCATCATTGAAATCATCATGCCTAGCTAAAAGGCATTAAAGAAAAGCGCTTGTTGGGAGACAACACAAGAATTTTACATACTGTTTTTGTGTGTTCACATGATTAGGCTACTGTAGTAATAATGTTTTATTGCTTTTGTTTCAATAAAGTGCCAAGTAAGACCTTTGGGATGGCTTACGGTGATAGTTGATTTGATCTTGCTGAAAAACAGAAAGTTTTGCGTTTAGGAAAATAATTATCATTTTTAACAGAAGCGTGATAAAATGCTGATTCTTTTTTCAGAGGATCAATAGACAAATTTCTCAGGCTTTCCTAATTTTTAAAAATATTTGGAGTAGCAGAAGTATGGTTTGAGTACAGATTACTACACACTGTTCTGTTTTTGACAGATTCTGTTTTCAATGCATAGTTTGCTTGTTTTCTAGTTTCCATGGCTTATATTACTCAATATAAATTGTGGAAATGATATGGTATAGTAGGAATTGTGTGAGAACAATTATGAATCTTGTCTTTGGCAGTACCAAAGTGAAATGGTTTTCTCTTTATCATGCTAACCTTTCTCGCAAAGTTTCATTAAGTTTTGTGTGATTGAAGTTTTCAAGTTTTGGGTGCGAAGTAGATATGAGGAGAATAAGGAGTGACAAGACCCTATGCTTGGGGATTCCCAAGGCACCCCAAGTTAAATCTAAGGAATATCCAAGCAACTAAGCTTGGGGATGCCCCAGAAGGCATCCTCTCTTTCATCTCCAACATTATCGATAACCTCACTTGGAGCTATGTTTTCATTCGTCACATCATGTGAGTTTTACTTGGAGCATACTTTTATTTTGTTAGGATTTTCTTTCTGTTATTTAGAATAATGTTTTGCATATTTTATTTCAATAAAAATGTCAAGTATAGCCTTTGCCATGCTTATTTTGCAAGTCTACTTGTTGCTGTTTCAAAATAGAAAGTTTACCGATGTTGCAAAAATTCCCTAGAAAAGTCAGAATGCGAAAAAATGTTGAAACCTTTTGCAAAATAAACTCTGATAAATTTTCTACAGTGTGGTAAATTTTCATAATCTTTGGAGTTTAATAAGTATTGATACTCTTGCATTCTTTACAAACTGTACTAGTTTGGCAGATTGTTGTTATGTTTGCCTTGTTTGCTTGTTTAATGATCCTATTTGAGGATAGGAGTATTAAATATGCATAGTCATTTAGTATGCAATGTTGAATAATAATTTTAGTGATGTGCTACAGTAGAGAATGACAAGGTTTTTGCACTGGTTTATACTAACTTACCTCACGAGTTTTTGGTGAGTTTTGTCTGGATGAAGTTTTTGAGATTTAGGAAAACTGTGATGTGAGAAGAATTAAGAAGACACAAAAGCTCAAGCTTGGGCATGCCCAAGGCATCACAAGGTAATATTTCAAGAAGTATAAAGAATCTAAGCTTAGGGATGCCCCGGTAGGCATCCCACCTTTCTTCTTCAACAATTATCGGTTAGTATGGGTTGAGCCTATGTTTTTGCTTCTCCACATGAGTTGTGGTATTGTTGGAATGTCATTTTATTTTGTTTTGCTTTCTGTTTTAATAAAGTACTTAGATCTGAAAGTTTTAAATAAAATAGAATCCTCAAATAGTTGTTAGGAGGCTAAGTAAGCGGCATTCACATCCCGTTAACGAAGCTCTTTCCTATGTCATTTACTCTTGTGCTTCACTTATATCCTATGTGTAAATTTTTGAATAAATTGCATGTCATGAAGTTGAAATCATATCATGCCTAGTGGTAGCTTCATATTGGGTTTAGAAAGTGAAATCTTTTGAGGCTTGACAATCATAATGTTGGTCATACAAGCAATTCACGAATAATTAGTATAAGGAAGAGAACTTTCACATATAAATACACCATCATGGAAATCTTTTGTGATTGTGAGCCGCCATCAAAATATTATATGCCAATATTGTTGACGTTGGACAAGGAAGACAACGTAATGGTTTATGTTTGTTCATATTCACATAGAAGTTATATTGTCATAGATCCTTCAACATGTGGTGCTTGCCCCCATCTTTGCTAGCCAAAAATTTTGCACCAAGTAGAGATACGATTTGTGCATCCAAAAACCCTTAAACCCAAATCTTATTTTTCAAGTGTCCACCATACCTACCTAAGGATTGTGCAAGATCCTTCAAGTACATTGTCATCAGTGCAAAAAGGCAATAATTGCTTCTAAAAGTGTGAGATCATTTAGTGTAAGAGAAAATTGAGCGTTGCACGATCTTGTGATGGCGAAGAATAAAAGCGATAGACTACATAATAAAGGTCGCTATCACAAGGGGCAATGTAACGTGACATTCTTTTGCACTAAGGATTGAGCATACAAACAAATAAGCGCAGGGCAACCTCTACTCCCCTCTACGAAGGGCCTATCTTTTACTTTTATGTATTTACTTTTATGCAAAGAGTCAAAGTTCTTCTCTCTATTCCTTTTTATTTTTCTCTTTTCGCAAGCATCATGTGGTGAGGAAAGATCTAGGCACATATATCCAGTTGGATATGGGTAGCATGTGTTATTATTATTGACATCACCCTTGAGGTGAATAAGTTGGGAGGCAAAATTATAAGCCCCTATCTTTCTATGTGTCTGGTTGAAACGTTTTTCTCATGTGTACAAGGTGAGTGTTAGCAATCATAGAAGACTATATGATGGTTGAGTATGTCGAGCTCTTACTTAAACTCTGTTGAATAAGTTGAATTGCTATTGCTTGGTGACTGAGAACATAGGTTGTTGGGTTTCAAGAGAATTCATTGTTTGAACCTTAACATGTGAATTCGTTGCCACTATAACATGAAAAGTTTTATAAGAAATAATTGATGTTATGATGCTAGGAAAAGTGATTGAAATTATCATTGATCAAACTTGTGCACTTTTGTAGCATTCACACTTCATAAATTATTTCTTCTATCATTTACCTACTCGAGGACGAGTAGGAATTAAGCTTGGGGATGCTGATACGTCTCCATCGTATCTATAATTTATGAAGTGTTCATGACAATATATTTACATTCTTGGATGTTTTACAATCATTGTATAGCAACTTTATATCAATTTTGGGACTAACCTATTGACCCATTGCCAGTGCCAGTTGCTGTTTTTTTGCTTGTTTTTTACATTGTAGAAAATTAATATCAAACATAGTCCAAACATCGCGAAACTTTTTGTGGATTTTTTATGGACCAGAAGACTCACGATGGGCCGGAGCAGCACCTGGGGGGTGCCCCGTCGGGGGCACAACCCACCAGGGCACGACAGGGCCCCCTAGCGCGCCCAGGTGGGTTGTGCCCACCTCAGTGGCCTCCCGCACCCCCTCTTTGCACTATAAATTCCCAAATATTCCGAAACACTCCCGCACCCCCTCGGCACCCTGCCGGAGGGGAGAATCATCTCCGGTGGCCATCTTCATCATCCCGGCGGCCACCACGATGAGGAGGGAGTAGTCCACCCTCGGGGCTGAGGGTTTGTACCAATAGATATGTGTTTAATCTCTCTCTCTCTCTCTCGTGATCTATATCATGGGCTTTGTTAATATAGTCGAATCATATTATGTTTCTCCCCTCTATACCCTTGTTGTGATGAATTGAATCTTTACCCTTTGAAGTTTTGTCTTGTCGGATTGAATATTCAGATATGAGAACACATGATGTATGTCTTGTAGTATCAATACTTGAGGTGACGATGTGTTATCATATTGATTCACTTGATATGTGTTTGGTCATTCAACTCGCGGATTCCCGCGGTGACATTGGGGTAATCTATGCATAGGGGTTGATGCACGTTTTATATTTCTCCGATAGAAACTTTGGGGTCCACTTGTAGTTCTTTGTGTTGGATTGAGTATTATGAATATGAATTTGCTTTGGTGCTATTTTTGTACGAACTCTAGGATAGATCGAACAGAAAAAATAGCTTTGTGTTATTTTATTATGAACTCTTGAATAGATCAAATGAAAAGAATAGCTTTGAGGTGGTTTCATACCCTACAAACAATTCCTATCTTTTGTTCTCCACTAATTGGAACTCGGGAGTGACTCTCCGTTGCACTTTGAGGGATAATCATATGATCCAACTATGTTAGCACTGTTGAGAGGTTGCACTAGTGAAAGTACAGAACCTAGGCCTTGTTTTCAAGCATTGCAATACCATTTTTGTGCCCGTTTACTATTTGCTACCTTGCTGTTTTTATTTCTTTAGATTATAAAAATATAATTCTACCATCAATATCACACTTTTATCGCCATCTCTTCGCCGAACTAGTGCACCTATACAATTTGCCATTGTATTGGGTGTGTTGGGGACACAAGAGATTTCTTGTATTTGGTTGCAGGGTCGTTTGAGAGAGACCATCTTCATACTACACCTCTCACGGATTAATAAACCTTAGGTCATCCACTAGAGGGAAAATTGCTACTATCCTACAAAACTCTGAGTTTAGAGGCCCAACACGTGTCTACAAGAATAAAGTTGCGTAGTAGACATCAGTACACTTCAGTAAGTTGTTAACCCATTTCCCTACACGCACCATACAGAGAGGCCACAATGAGAGTTTCCAGGTACCGGCTGCAATGCCAGTCATCGGGTCAGGGGGCATTGGTGTATCTAGCTGTGCCTATAGGGGGGCACCCCACGTAATCCGCGCGTGTTAATAGTGATCCCGTGCTATTCGAGACGATGGTTTGCCCGTCTTAGAGTTTCTCTTGAACGATGCTTTGGGTGATTCACGACATACGGAAAGCTAATCTGGTGTGTGTTGGTCAGGTGTGTTTTCAACCCAAAGGCCGTAACGGGAATTAGTCAGTGTCTTGGTGTTGGCTAAAGAAATCCTATACACGTTGGTAAAGAGTACACCCTCTGCAGAGTTATATCTATTCAAATAGCCGTGTCCATGGTTAAGGACTACAGTCTAAGTTGGTCAAGTGTCGGTCTTATTGTCAGTCTCTAGAGGAAATAATTAAATTGATTTGTTCTGCAGGATAATTATTTTTCACTACTGGTGCCAATATGAATATTATTGTTGACATGAATATTGTTATCGACAAACCCTTTCCTCTTATGTTTACCCTTGAGAATCTCTTGGGATGGCTAGACCACCCGGGATTACTCAAGTTTATTTTTGTTTCTGAGTATCACTTCGGATGGCTAGTCCACCTGGATACTCGTGTTATTATTGTCTTATAAGCCCTTTATGAGGTGTCACTCAGACACCCGACTGTGGCATTTATGTTTCAAGACCTCTCAAGGCGTCGCTTTTAGACACCCGTTTGGCCTTTCTTTTCTAGACCTCTCGTGGTGTCGCTTGAGTTCTCAGGCGGTCCTGTCTCGCCCGATTCTCTTTTAGACACCCGCTTGTCATTTTTTCTTGGAATTCTTTAGGCGGTCCAACGCCCGGTGTTCCACTTCATTTCCTCAATTTACTACTAATGTGATTCATTTATCCTTCTGCACCGTATGAATATTTGTCATGCCATGCTTTAATTCTCAGTCAACACACGCATATAATTTTATTCATCATGAGCATATGCATCCGGTATATCTTTTGTTCATCATGTTTGCGAGTACATTCAAACGTACTCACTGGCTTGTCCCTGGCTATTGTCTTGGCCAGATCATGTTTCAGAAAGGAGTACTTTGAAGACTCCTCCACAACCTAGGATTCAAGGATAGCAGCCACGTGAGATAAGAGTTATCCGGGTCAGCTATTCCTATGGGAATGGAGTCCCATCAACATTGGAGACCCATGAGTCGCTTCCCTCATCCACCACTAGATAACCTTGTTATATTCATTGGACCTTTGTGGTCTTGTACTAAATTTATTGTATTTTATTAGAATTTTGTATCAATGAAGTATCCACCAGTGAACAGTAATCCTGGGGCTGGTGATGACACAAGGGTCATTTGATGGGATTTATGTCCCGGAAATCTGGCCTCTACAACCTTGTTATCAGAGCCAGGCTGACCACTGGCTAATACAATCTTAGCGTGGTCACTATCCCTTGGTTTCCACACCCTCCATATCCTTTTCTATCCACAGTCAAGTCGATCTATCTGATAATCGCATGGTGACCAGCCGACATCTTTTTCATAGTCGGTGCCCAACCTATCATCCTAGTCCATAGGCCGTGTGCCCACGGCCAACACCTGAGTTGTCCCATCCGCAAGCGTGCGATGCCTTTGCCTCCCCAAGGGAACTCCGTCGTCTCTTGGAGACCTACTCCAACGGGATTGTGACCACCAAACCCCACGAGGGGCATCACTGCTATCCCAGCACTGTAGCATCCCATCCTACCCCAAACAACTCCGACATTGAAGCTCATGGAGAAGCCTCGACATCTGCAAGACACGCCCGGCTAGATGTCAACAAGGTGGACTGAGTCCACCAGGAGTGTGTCAAATCTTAGTAGTCCTATTGTCTTGTATTTTCAAGGAAGCAATCGCATGGCGTAGTGAGCTTGTAAATTACCCGTGTGCCACTGCTTGAATGGTACTATGTGTGATAGCTAGCGTTGTTGGCATTCGACGACAGAGTAAATGCTAGACGTGACTGCCGACATGCATAGTAATGCGTCAGACTCCTTTTGGAAAGAGATGTCCGAGAATTTGACTTGAACAACCCTATGTTGGAGACGATGCACGAGTCGTACCAACGCCGCATCATGTTTCTAGACCTAGGCACCTTATAAGGGGCTGTATCCATACACCACCCCAGCCACCACCACACTTGAGCTTCGCTGTTCTCCATTCATCCTTCCAGGTCTCACCCCCGGAGCCTACCTACAAACTCCAGATGCAAGCCCTTGTAGTTTCGTTAAGGTTTTGTGGGATCTGACCCGCAATACACTTGGTTCCAGCCACCCACCTCAGTATGAGTTGTTCAAAATGAGGATCACCCCTAATTCCTCAAAATACTGGGCAACACATCCCATGAGAGGATTTGAATCAAGGCCCACCATATGTTGTCTTCGTCGGAAGATCCATGCAGTATCAGGCATGGCTGTTGAGGCTAATGCTTATGAAGTAGTTACCAGTCTTTGATTCACAGTACCTACTGCCAGTGAAATGAAATACTACTATTTCCCGAGCCGTGCAGCATCTGGAGAAGAAGCCACGTTCCGTTGTGAACGCATAGAGAGGGATCCAACTCTGGCCAAGTTCATTCAATATGGGATGGCCCAGGAGCATCTAACCCAGCAACTAATGGATTACCTCCATTATCTTGCTATTTTGAATCCCCATATCGCCATTGCTGGACCACCATGGCCAACTCCGGAAGGGCGTGTTCTTCGTTTACTTCCTTCACTTTCCCCGGAAGAAGAAGAGTGTGCCCCAGCACTAGGAACCCTTCCACAAGATCCTGTAGATCTCACCTTTGAACCATAGACGGTCATTGTTGCAGTACGTAGCACTGGTTTACATGATGCAACCATTGTATTGTAATTTAGGGCGTATGTCATAAGTGCATTGCCATGATTGCATTCTGCATATGATCATTTTTTATGCATTCAGTTCTTCTGCCCTTAACAAATCTTGAGGACGACATTTTTCGTAAGGGGGGTAGAGTTTGTAACATCCCATAAATTTAATCAATTTTTATTAATTAAAATTTGGTCAGAAATAAAATTTTAAGCTACTCCAGGTCATTTATTAATTTCAGAGTCTTTTCTGTTTTGTTTTACAAAATTCTTCCCTCCATAGAAGATTATTTTGTAGAATGTGGTGGTCCTTGGTTGTTTTGTAAATCATTTCATTTATATCATAAACAAAAGTAGGAAACATTTTCATAATAAAATTTCCACGAAGTAATACTTTTAAAAGCATTTTCAATACTTAAAATGCTTCCGTTGCACTACAATTATTTTAAATAATTGTTTTAAAATCGCTCAAAAAGTATGAGAGGTCAGGTGATGCATATAAATCACTTTTATGCAAAAACTTAACCATGTCTTTTGAAATTTTTGAGTGAAACATCCTCTTTTCATTTCTGCCCCACTCTTGAGTTATAACTACAACCCTAATTCTCCTAGCTCCATTAATTCTAAAACTTTTCCATCTTGTAGTCCTTCCAACTAGTACCTCAACTCCAGGAGATTGGCTCTATTTGCATCTTTTAAGTCCCCCAAACACTCATCTAAAATTTCTGTCCAGAACTGAATTCTGGTAAAACTTGCACTAACAAGTTTATCTTCTTGCCAAACCAACTCTACCATCTAAAGAGACCTCACCCTGCCAAGTTTCAAATCTAACAAAGCTTCCTAGCTGGCCCTAGCATTCTGTCAAACACCTTCTAGGCATGGCAGAAACTTTGCAACTTTCTGAACTGCACTGGACACTTGGTCATTTGGCCAAACCAGCATGTCCATTAGCTCTCTCACAACTAGACTCACAATCCTATCAAATATCACTGTCATCAGAGACCCCTAGGTGGCCCTGGCATTTCATCAAGCACATTGTGCTTGTGCTCCAGGCATGGCCAGAGCGTGTGTTTCGCACGCGTCGGCACCGAGCAACTGCCGCCGCTCTGCTACCTCCCCCTCTCAACCCGATCCTTCTCTGGAGCAGCTCGACTACCTAGACCCTCGCCGACACCTCCCCTTGGCTCCTAGCACCATCCACTACCATCAACGATGACCAGGATCGCCACCTGACGAGTCCCCCTTCGCCACATCTCTGTCCGCCCCATCTCACTTAATTTCCTTTGGCTCGAGCTCATCCGCAGCCCACCGGCCTCACAAAAGACACACCGGCCACACATCTAACCAGCCACCGCCCTCGTTATCATTAAGGGTTGCCGCCGTCATGTCTATCTTCGGGAAGCCGCAGAGCCGACCTCACTGGGATAAATAAGGCCACTGATACGTCTCCTCGTATCTATAATTTTTTATTGTTCCATGCTAATATTCTACAACTTTCATATACTTTTGGCAACTTTTTATACTATTTTTGGGACTAACATATTGATCCAGTGTCCGGTGCCAGTTCTTGTTTGTTGCATGTTTTTTGTTTCATAGAATATCCATATTAAATGGAGTACAAATAGGATAAAAACTCATGGAGATTTTTTTCGGAATATATATGATTTTTGGGAAGAAAAATCCACACGAGACGATGCCCGAGGGGGCCACGAGGCAAGGGGGCGCGCCCCAGGGGGCAGGCGCGCCCCTGACCCTCGTGGCCACCCCGTAAGGGGGTTGGTCTCCTTCTTTTTCCGCTAGAAAGCTAATATCCGGATAGAGATCGTGTTAAAATTTCAGCCCAATCACAGTTACGAATCTCCGGGAATATAAGAAACGGTGAAAGGGTAGAATCTGGGAATGCAGAAACAGAGACAGTCAGAGAGACAAATCCAATCTCGGAGGGGCTCTCGCCCCTCCCACGCCATGGACCAGAGGGGAAACCCTTCTCCCATCTAGGGAGGAGGTCAAGGAAGAAGAAGAAGGATGGGGGCTCTGTCCCCCTCGCTTCCGGTGGCACCGGAGTGCCACCGGGGGCCATCATCATCACCGCAATCTTCACCAACAACTTCACCGCCATCATCACCAACTCTTACCCCCTCTATGCAGTGGTGTAACCTCTCTCTTACCCGTTGTAATCTCCACTTTAACATGGTGCTCAACGCTATATATTATTTCCCAATGATGTATGGCTATCCTATGATGTTTGAGTAGATCTGTTTTGTCCTATGGGCTATTTGATGGTCGTGATTGATTTGAGTTGCATGTTTTATTATTGGTGCTGTCCTATGGTGCTCTCCATGTCACGCAAGCATGAGGGATCCCCACTGTAGGGTGTTGCAATACGTTCATGATTCGTTTATAGTGGGTTGCGCGAGTGACTGAAACACAAACCCGAGTAAGGGGGTTGTTGCATATGGGATAAAGAGGACTTGATACTTTACTGCTATGGTTGGGTTTTACCTTAATTATCTTTAGTAGTTGCGGATGCTTGCAAGAGTTCCAATCATAAGTGCATATGATCCAAGTAGATAAAGTATGTTAGCTTATGCCTCTCCCTCATATAAAATTTCAATAATGATTACCGGTCTAGTTATCGATTGCCTAGGGACAAACAAGTGAACATCAAGCGTGCGTAGAGTTGTATCGGTGGTCAATAGAACTTTAGGGAATATTTGTTCTTCCTTTAGCTCCTCGTTGGGTTCGACACACTTACTTATCGAAAACTGTTGCGATCCCCTATATTGGTGGGTTATCAAGACCTTTTTCTGGCGCCGTTGCCGGGGAGCAATAGCGTGGGGTGAATATTATCGTGTGTGCTTGTTTGCTTTATCACTAAGTAATTTTTATTTGCTATTCTTAGTTGTTTTCTATCTTTAATTATGGGTAGGAAACGCAAAATACCAAAAAAATTAGTTGTACCTACTGAACCAATGGTTGAAGAACCACTCAAAATCTATCACACTGCTGAAGCTTATTACTTGGATCATCTTCGATCCCTATGTGCTCGTGCTGAAACCCCAACTAGCTTAGTTGAGGGAAAATCTTTAGATGAGCATGCTTGTTACGCGCGACATCGAATATCTGAAAAAGGGAAAATTTTACTGGGTCAAATTCATCGTTTGCAATGCTATGCTTGGAATTTATGCGAAATATATGATATTACTTGTTGTTCTGAAAACCCTAAGAAACACCTTCCCTATCAATGTGAGTTTAATGATAATGGAATCATATCTTTGTATGCAAAGGGTGTTTATAGTTACTATGATGTTCAACAGATTGAAGAATTTGTTGCTTTTAAGGGTGCTTATGAAATTGCTTCTTTGATTGAAACATATGATGCTACTCTTTACAAATCTGAAAATTTTGACATACATAAATATTTCTATGATAATTATGCTTCTAATGCCTATGTTGAACAATATATTGAGGACTACCCCACTGTCCAAGAAGAGACTAATAATTTGCAGGAGTCTACAGAAGAAGAAATTGATGAAACTGTGAGCTCATTGGATGAAAACGATGAGGAGGAGAGCAAAGAACAAAAGGAGGAAGAGAGGATTAGCTACCCGTGCCCACCTTCTAATGAGATTAACTCTTCAACTCATACATTGTTTAATTTTCCTTCGTGCTTACCGAAGGATGATTCCTATGATGATTGTTATGATCTCGTTGATTCTCTTGAAATATCCCTTTTTGATGATGCTTGCTATGCTTGTGGCCAAGATGCCAATATGAATTATGCTTATGGAGATGAACTTGCTATAGGTCCTTATGTCAAACATGAAATTGTTGCTATTGCACCCACACATGATAGTCCTATTATCTTTTTGAATTCTCCCGACTACACTATATCGGAGAAGTTTGCCCTTATTAAGGATTATATTGATGGGTTGCCTTTTACCGTTGCGCATCATGATTTTGATGAATATAATATGCATGTGCTTGCTGCGCCTACTTACAATTATTATGAGAGAGGAACTATATCTCCACCTCTTTATGTTTCCAATATGATAAAATTACAAGAAACTGCTTATGCTATGCATTGGCCTTTACTATGTGTGCATGAATTGTTCTTTTATGACATGCCGATGCATAGGAAGAGAGTTAGACTTTGTTGTTATATGATATATGTTACTTTGTGCTCACTACTAAATTACAAATCATTACTAATTAAAATTGGCTTTGATATACCTTGGGATCCAGGTGGATTCACTACTTGAGCACTATATGCCTAGCTTAATGGGTTTAAAGAAAGTGCTGCCAGTGAGACAACCCGGAAGTTTTAGAGAGTCATTTATTTCTGTTGAGTGCTTTCATATATTTTAAAAACAACAAAAATAAAGAGGGGAACCCAAAACTTTTTCAAAAAGGAAAGTGAAAGTGAGAAAGACAAGCATTGTTGAAGTGGGAGCGCTCCTTGAACTTTGTTCATGCTCACGGCAACTTTGTGAATCTTGATTACAGAAACTTTTCAACAAAAATAATTATCCCCTTGTACAATTCCATTGTATTATAAAAATAATGTGCCAAGGTTTGCCTTTAGGATGTTTACTTTGCTTATTGGTTTGTATGGTGCAGGACAGAAACTTTGGCTGTAGTGCACGATTTTACGTTTTTAGCTGGAACGTCAAATGGTTCTAATTCTTTCTGCGCTGTCTTTATATACAAATTTTTTATTTTTCCTAATTTTGGAAGAATTTTTCAAGTATCAGAAGTATGGTGAATGTTCAGATTATTACAGACTATTCTGTTTTAGACAGATTCTGTTTTTGATGCATAGTTTACTTGTTTTGATGAAACTATCGATTTGTATCAGTGGATTAAGCCATGGAAAAGTTATATTACAGTATACACAATACAAAAACAAAATATGAATTGGTTTGCAACAGTAATTAGAGTAGTGATTTGCTTATTATACTAACGGATCTTACCGAGTTTTCTGTTGAAGTTTTGTGTGGATGAAGTGTTCGATGATCGAGAAGGTCTCGATGTGAGAAGAAGGAAGAGAGGCAAGAGCTCAAGCTTGGGGATGCCCGAGGCACCCCAAGTAAATATTCAAGGAGACTCAAGCGTCTATGCTTGGGGATGCCCCGAAAGGCATCCCCTCTTTCTTCAACAAGTATCGGTATGTTTTCGGATTTGTTTCATTCATGCGATATGTGCAATCTTGGAGCGTCTTTTGCATTTAGTTTTCATTTTTCTTTTATGCACCATGCTGGTATGAAATAGTCCTTGGTTGATTTATAGAATGCTCATTGCACTTCACTTATATCTTTTGAGTATGGCTTTGTAGAATGCTTCATGTGCTTCACTTATATCATTTGAAGTTTGGATTGCCTGTTTCTCTTTACATAGAAAACCGCCATTTGTAGAGTGCTCTTTTGCTTCACTTATATTTGTTAGAGTGTGGGCATATCTTTTGTAGAAAGAATTAAACTCTCTTGCTTCACTTATATCAATTTAGAGAGATGGCATGAATTGGTCATTCACATGTTTAGTCATAAAATCCTACATAAAACTTGTAGATCACTGAATATGATATGTTTGATTCCTTGCAATAGTTTTGCGATATAAAGATGGCGATGTTAGAGTCTTGCTAGTGGGTAGTTGTGGATTAGTATAAATACTTGTGTTGAGGTTTGTGATTCCCGTAGCATGCACGTATGGTGAACCGTTATGCAACGAAGTCAGAGCATGAGGTATTTATTGATTGTCTTCCTTATGAGTGGCGGTCGGGGACGAGCGATGGTCTTTTCCTACCAATCTATCCCCCTAGGGGCATGCGTAGTAGTACTTTGCTTCGAGGGCTTATAAACTTTTGTAATAAGTATGTGAGTTCTTTATGACTAATGTTGAGTCCACGGATTATACGCACTCTCACCCTTCCATCATTGCTAGCCTCTCTAGTATTGTGCAACTTTCGCCGGTACCATAAACCCACCATATACCTTCCTCAAAACAGCCACCATACCTACCTATTATGGCATTTCCATAGACATTCCGAGATATATTTCCATGCAACATCCATCATCACCATATACATGACTTGAGCATTCATTGTCATATTGCTTTGCATGATCATAAGATAGCTAGCATGATGTTTTCATGGCTTGTCCATTTTTTGATGTCATTGCTACGCTAGATCATTACACATCCCGGTACACCGCCGGAGGCATTCATATAGAGTCATATCTTTGTTCTAGATATCGAGTTTTAATATTGAGTTGTAAGTAAATAAAAGTGTGATGATCATCATTAATAGAGCATTGTCCCAAAAAAAGAGAAAGGCCAAATAAAAAAGAAAGGCCAAATAAAAAAGGCAAAATAAAAAGAATAAAAAATAAAAAAATAAAAGGGGGGTAATGTTACTATCCTTTTACCACATTTGTGCTTCAAAGTAGCACCATGTTCTTCATATAGAGAGTCTCTTGAGTTATCACTTTCATATACTAGTGGGAATTTTCATTATAGAACTTGGCTTGTATATTCCGATGATGGGCTTCCTCAAATGCCCGAGGTCTTCATGAGAAAGCAAGTTGGATGCACGCCCACTTAGTTTTCAGTTTGAGCATTCATAGACTTATAGCTCTTAGTGCATCCGTTGCATGGCAATCCCTACTCACTCACATTGATAACTATTGATGGGCATCTCCATAGCCCGTTGATACGCCTAGTTGATGTGAGACTATCTTCTCCTTTTTGTCTTCTCCACAACCACCATTCTATTCCACCTATAGTGCTATGTCCATGGCTCACGCTCATGTATTGCGTGAGGGTTGAAAAAGATGAAGCGCGTTAAAAAGTATGAACCAATTGCTCGGCTTGTCATCGGGGTTGTGCATGATTTGAATATTTTGTGTGGTGAAGATGGAGCATAGCCAGACTATATGATTTCGTAGGGATAACTTTCTTTGGCCATGTTATTTTGAAAAGACATGATTGCTTTATTAGTAGGCTTGAAGTATTATTGTTTTTACATCAAATGATAGACTATTGCTTTGAATCACTCGTATCTTAATATTCATGCCATGATTAGATATGTGATCAAGATTATGCTAGGTAGCATTCCACATCAAAAATTATCTTTTTATCATTTACCCACTCGAGGACGAGCACGAATTAAGCTTGGGGATGCTGATACGTCTCCGTCGTATCTAAAATTTTTGATTGTTCCATGCCAATATTCTACAACTTTCATATACTTTTGGCAACTTTTTATACTATTTTTGGGACTAACATATTGATCCAGTGCCCAATGCCAGTTCCTGTTTATTGCATGTTTTTTTGTTTCGCAGAATATCCATATCAAAAGGAGTCCAAATGGGATAAAAACTGACGGAGATTTTTTTTGGAATATATATGATTTTTTGGAAGAAAAATCCACGCGAGACGATGCCCGAGGGGGCCATGAGGCAGGGGGGCGCGCCCCAGGGCGGCAGCCACGCCCTTGACCCTCGTGGCCACCCCGTAAGGAGGTTGGTACCCTTCTTTTGTCGCAATAAAGCTAATAGCTGGATAGAGATCGTGTTAAAATTTCAGCCCACTCGGAGTTACGGATCTCCGGGAATATAAGAAACGGTGAAAGGGTAGAATCTGGGAACGCAGAAATAGAGAGAGACAGAGAGACAGATCCAATCTCGGAGGGGCTCTTGCCCCTCCCACGCCATGGAGGCCATGTACCATAGGGGAAACCCTTCTCCCATCTAGGGAGGAGGTCAAGGAAGAAGAAGAAGGAGGGGGGCTCTCTCCCCCTCGCTTCCGGTGGCACCGGAGTGCCACCGGGGGCCATCATCATCACCGCAATCTTCACCAACAACTTCACCACCATCATCACCAACTCTTCCCCCCCTCTATGCAGTGGTGTAACCTCTCTCTTACCCACTGTAATCTCTACTTAAACATGGTGCTCAACGCTATATATTATTTCCCAATGATGGATGGCTATCCTATGATGTTTGAGTAGATCCGTTTTGTCCTATGGGCTATTTGATGATCGTGATTGGTTTGAGTTGCATGTTTTATTATTGGTGATGTCCTATGGTGCTCTCCGTGTCGCGCAAGCTTGAGGGATCCCCGTTGTAGGGTGTTGCAATACGTTCATGATTCACTTATAATGGGTTGCGTGAGTGACTGAAACACAAACCCGAGTAAGGGGGTTGTTGCGTATGGGATAAAGAGGACTTGATATTTTAATGCTATGGTTGGGTTTTAGCTTAATGATCTTTAGTAGTTGCGGATGCTTGCTAGAGTTTGAATCATAAGTGCATATGATCCAAGTAGAGAAAGTATGTTAGCTTATGCCTCTCCCTCATATAAAATTGCAATAATGATTACCGGTCTAGTTATCGATTGCCTAGGACAAATAACTTTCTCGTAACTACAACCTCTCTACTAAACCTAACTTAGTTGTGTCTTTACCTAAACAGCCCCTACTTTTTATTTACATGCTCTTTATTACCTTGCAAACCTATCCAAAAACACCTACAAAGTACTTCTAGTTTCATACTTGTTCTAGGTAAAGCGAACATCAAGCGTGTGTAGAGTTGTATCGGTGGTCGATAGAACTTGAGGGAATATTTGTTCTGCCTTTAGCTCCTCATTGGGTTTGACACTCTTACTTATCGAAAACTGTTGCGATCCCCTATGCATGTGGGTTATCAGCTGCCCTGAGCCTGATCCCAACACCATCAGCCCCTCTCCACCCTCTCTGAGCTCTCTCGAACAGAAGAACGACCCGAAGCGGTCTTCTTCCTCACCTCCGACCAAGGCGACCGCCGCCGCTGTTCGGTCGATTCCGACACCACTAGAGCCACTCCTTGTCCAATTTATTCTCTAGTAGCTGTCTAGGTATCCCACGAATCCAACCACCTCTTGTTTCTGCTCAGGATTGATCATGGGAGGAATTCCCTTTTCACCCGTCGCCGCCGTTCGCCGGAGAGCTCGCCGTCGGTGACTCCGTCCACCACGACAACCACAAAGGGTACCCACGGGTCCGCCTCGACCCCTTGAACATGTTTATGTGCTCAGCTCCCCACCATTCACCAGCGTGGGCCGCTTGAATGGCGCCTCTGTTCTGCCATGGGAGGGAGGGCACAGTTGGACTAGTCAAACCTGACCGGTGGGCCAGGCGGGCCCACTGTCAGTGACCCAGCGCTGTGCGAGCTCATTTTAAGTGGAGGCATGTTTCTCAAAGTATGTCTCCTCCTTTGGAAACCGTAATCTAGGGTAGCGTCACCATTGAAGGACGTTTTCCCTAGTCTAAAAGCGTATTTTCGCTTGAATCATTTTCTTTTTCTATTTTTATTTAAATCCAGAGTTGACCCTAAATTTGACTGGCTCTAATTTTTAAACCACAACTCCAAATGACTTGATTCCTTTTCTATTATTTCTGAAATTCCATCTAGTTTATTTAGTATTTATTTCAAAAATTTCCAAACAATTTTTATGTACTGTTTTGGAATTATGTGGTAATTAAAATATTTTGAAAATAAGAAATGGAGGGAAGATATAATTATTAAAGTTTTGGAGTGCACCCAATCTTTCTGCATGCTCAAGGCAAGCATCTTGAGCACATGATATGATGAATACATAATGGTTTATTTGCTAGTGTAATTGAATTATGAATGTAGTGAATTGATATAGAACTTGCATATTGCTAGTCATACATGCATGACACCCGTGATGATATTCTATCTCCATTTAAACATGAAGTATGAGTGAGTATGGTGATTTTCATGTACCATATATGCCTATGTTGGTCCAGGCGAATTTGCAGGAAGAATCAGTCACGAGAAAAGTGACTGTGAGACTGAAATCTTGTTGTGACGAGAATGATCGGTGAGGGTATGTTGGGACATACCAGGTGGTGACCCTGTTGGGTACCGCCAAGGAGTTATACTGTGCTAACAACTGCAGCAAAACTTAAACCTCCTAAGTTGACCATAGATCCAGTCTTGTTCCGGTAACCCCCATACTGGTTTCGTGCTACCACTTGTCCCTGCGACATGCAGGGTACGGTTCAGTAAGTTGTTAACCCCTTTACCTGCACGCACCATACAGAGAGGACACGATGAGGGTTTCCAGGTACCGACTGTAATGCTAGTCATCGGGTCAGGGGCATGGGTTTATCCGGCTGGGCCGAGAGGGGGGCACCCCTTGTAATCTGCGCGTGTTAATAGTGATCAAATGCTATTCGAGACGATAGTCTCCGCGCCTTAGAGTTTGTCTTCAACGATGCTTTGGGTGATTCCTGGCATCCAGAAAGTTAATCTGGTGTGTGCTGGTCAGGTGTGTTTTCAACCCAAAGGCCGTAACAGGAATTAGTCAGCGTCTTAGTGTTGGCTAAAGAAATCCCATACACGTGGGTAAAGAGTACACCCTCTGCAGAGTTATATCTATTCGAATAGCCATGTCCATGGTTAAGGACTACAGTCTGGGTTGGTCAAGTGTCGGTCTTAGTGTTAGTCTCCGGAGGAAATAATTAATTTGATTATGTTTTGTTCTTTAGGATAATTATTGTCACTACTGGTGCCAATATGAATATTATTGTTGACATGAATATTGTTGTGGACTAACCCTTTCCTCTTATGTTTAACCTTGAGTATCTCTTGGGATGGCTAGACCACCTGTGATTACTCAAGTTTATTTTTGTTTCTGAGTATCACTTGGGATGGCTAGTCCACCTGGATACTCGTGTTATTATTGTCTTATAAGCCCTTTATGAGGCATCGCTCAGACACCCGACTGTGGTATTTATGTTTCAAGACCTCTTGAGGCTTCGCTTTTAGACACCCATTTGGCATTTCTTTTCAAGACCTCTCGTTGTGTCGCTTGAGTTCTCGGGCGGTCCTGTCTCACTCGGTTATCTTTTAGACACCCTCTTGGCATTTTTTTCTTGGAATTCTTAGGGCGGTCCAACGCCCGATGTTCCACTTCCTTTCCTTAATTTACTAGGAACGTGATTCATTTGTCCTTCCGCACCATATGAATATTTTTCATGCCATGCTTTAATTCTTAGTCAGCACACACATATAATTTTATTCATCATGAGCATATGCATCCGGCATATCTTTTGTTCATCATGTTTGCGAGTACATTCAAACATACTCACTGGCTTGTCCCTGGCTATTGTCTTGGCCAGATCATGTTTCAGAAAGGAGTACTTTGAAGACACCTCCGCAACCTAGGATTCGAGGATAGAGACCACACGAGATAGGAGTTATGCAGGTCAGCTGTTCCCGTGGGAATGGAGTCCCATCAACATCGGAGACCCACGAGTCGCTTCCATCATCCACCACTGGATAACATTGTTATATTCATTGGACCTTTGTGGTCGTGTACTCAATTTCTTGTATTTCCTTGGAATTCTGTATCAAGGAAGTGTCCACCAGCGAACAGTAATCCTAGGGCTGGTGATCACACAAGGGTCATATGCTGGGATTTATGTCCCGGAAATCCGGCCTCTACACCCCCGGACATCGGGCCCGGCGCCCGAAAATCCGGCGCTTGGCAGCAGCATACGACTCCACCACCACCATTTTCCCCGAATTCGCCAATATTGATCAGAGTTTCCAACATTACTTCCGCATACCACCACCGCTTTCTGCAACCACCATCGCTTATCTGCTACCACCTTCAACAATTAGACACCTTTGTTTTGAGAATTTGAGCTGCGATTTTCGTTTCCTAACTTGTTTCGACTACTTAGGGACGGTTCGACACCGGCATCACCTCCGCTCATCTTCGCCACGGATTCGTCATCAACAACAACCACTTCACCTTCGTGACACCATCAACCATAAGCAAGGGCGGTAACCTCGACGACACCTTTGTATACTCTCCCTTGCCATTGCATTGTTAAGCCCGAGCCTATTTTGCGTCACTTTCCTATGGAGACTAGCCATTTTACGTCACTTTCATATTCAATCATCTTGGATCATCGTGAGAAAATCACTGGGAGCCATACATACATAGAATACTTGGGATAGAAGTCATTCCACTTTGTCTCGTATAGGTTGTGCACAAGTCTCATATCCGCCTATTGAGAAATCATGCTAGTATCTCTCCAGAGTTGTGCAACAAGAGCATTTTCCATGGATTCGACATTTTGAGCTTGTTCCTTGGTAGCACGACCCCATTTTATCTATCCGTGTGTGTGTTTCCATGTGCCACGTATTGCTATTGGCCTACTTGCTTCACTTGCAAATTTGTGAATCTCTTTCAACATTATTGAATCTTGCTAACAATCGCATAAATTTTGTGCCACCATCCTCACCAAGCTACTCTAAAAGCTTTACTTGTGTAGGTGTGAGAATCCACAAGATCCGGTACCAATTGTGCTACTTCCATAATACTACTTTGGGTGATCTTTAATCCATCTTCAACATCGGATAAGGTACATTTGGTCTAGTTCTTTCCTTTATTCCACTCACATATTTGCTTGAGATGATGGATAGGCCAAATACTTCTACCAACCCACTCTTCATCGAGCAAGAAGAGGAGCCCAACAACTATGTCACCAAGAATCAATTATCCGGTGTGCATAGAGCTTTACACAATCGAATGAAGCATTGAGCGACTGCATTGATCAAGTCACCACCGACTTGAGGCAATCCGAAGCACGACCAAGGGGCTACCTCGACACCACGCTTTCCAACCACATGGAAGAGCTTGACGCCAAAGTTGGCAACACTAATGGACGACTTTCGTGCCTTGTTGGTTAATCGTTCCTCGACAACATCATTGCCATCATCAAGATGATGCAAGTCAAGTCGACACTCTTTGGACACACTTCTTCGGATGCAAGTCTTCCATGAGCGCGTCTGCATCGTCGCCAAGACCATGAAGATCATCAAGCTGCACAAAACTCATTTCATGGCAACGATTTACAAGACAACCTTCGGGAACGTGAACGACATCGTCACCAAGCTAATGATCAAATGGACAAAGAACAAGCTCCAATACGCCAAGTTCGCCAAGTAAACCAAGATGGCGACTCCATTCAAAAAAAGGAAAAATGCCATAATGAACAAGCCCTTGAAGCCGAACGTGCTCTAAATGAAGCAACCCAAGCCGTCTGCGCACACAACCGAAAACAAGAAGAGGCCATCTGATGAGAGCGACAAGAGGAAGCCGCACGCCTCGAGGAGCACCAAGAAATGAGGAACCACGCAAGAATCCCGTGTCCCCAACGTTAAGCTAATCAAGCGGAGCATGTGCAAGAAATGGTGGAAGACACTCAACCGAGGCAAGAGCGCCTTCACAATCGACTCGCACACATTGAAGAACAACGCTACGACAAGCTAAAGTTCACCATGCCTAAGTTCTCCATAAGTAATGATCCCAAAGACTACCTTTCATGGGCATTGAAGGTCGACAACTGTCGGGACCCTGATCCTAAGTCACACCGGTCTAGCATGTAACACATCATATCACTTTCCAGCCTCACATACAGTATTCCCACGGCTGCAGCCATACCTTGGCTGGGACCATCTGCGCCTTATGGCTCATGTATATGATTGCATCGCTAGCATCCATATGACAGAGAACCCGGGCTGACATGACTAGTTGTAAGCCCAAGGTGGCACAAACTTACAGGGATAGGCATAGGTAACACAGCAATGAACCTGTCGGTCATCAACGTACGAATCTAAGTCATAGAAACCTGCAAGGACTTAAAGGAACAACGTGTGACATTTCCCCGAAGGGACAAACATAGGAACAAAGAAGAATACATGCCGGCCAACCTAAGTGTTCCGGAGCAGTAGAGAACTAGCATGGCTCAGTGGAAGCACTCACTACTGTAGGATGCTGCTAACGCGACACTACAATCATAGACCCTTCAACAAAACTATGTGCGATGCATTAATCACAAACGATGATGTAATAAAACCATAAAAATGATACGAAACGTTAAGATGGCGGAGACTTCAAACACGATTTATATTATGGTTGCGTGTGTGATGCCTGGCATACGGATGATCCATACGAACTATTTGCGATGAGCCAAAAGAACAAAAATGGGCAACCATATCAAGGTGAGTGAGATATATGACATATAGTTCACTCGGATGAACTGTTTGCGATGGTAGAGATGAACACAAACGATTTAGTGTAACAAGATGTGTGTGATAACCGACAAATAGGTCGGTAATCAGAATTGTGTGCGATCATTATAGACAACGCATACAATTTTTTTGTGAATTGTGTGCTCGACAAGGTACACAATTCAAGAAACCAACCTGTGGGCGATAATGTAAAAGATCTCTGTCAAATACGTATTGCTAACCGCCTGCAATGAGATTGACAGGGGAAACATAGATAATGAATTGATATGAGCGAACAAAAACATAGATATATACAGTCTGCTTAATTTAGTACTTGTTGTTGTTGTTGGATGGCCCCGCGACATCTTCTTAGCGAGGATGCTTCTTGCCGCCGAAGTTGAATTTTCATCGCCGCCGCCGCCGTCATCGTCGTTGTTGCTGTCATCCTCCTCCTCGTTTGATCATTCCTCATCATCATGGACATCGTGCTCTTGTTCATCCTCCGACGACTCCTTGTCTGTCTGGTTGTTATCTGACGACTCGGGAGGCGGCGGCCCTTCCATGATCCAGATAAAACTGAGGTATGGGCTCGACATCGGACTCCTGGAAGACGAGCAGGATGATACCGATGTTGACCTATCATTGTGCGCTAGACTGGTGGTGGAACTGTTGTCCTTGCTATCACTCGACATGGCTGCGTATGCATACAAACCATGAGATAGTGAGATTGCAGAGTGTGTGCAAGTGTGTAGTGTGGCCGGCCGGGATGATAAAGATGGTGGACACTTAAGCGGGGTATGCAGAGAAGAGGAATGTCAATGAAGCGGGGGATTGATGTATTATCGAACCGCCTTGTAGGAGGATAGAATACTGATATAATCAACCACAATTATTTGTACATAGTCGCTCCAAATTCCTGGGGTCGCGCAGTTCTCAATTTGATAATTACGCACACGCGTTGGAGCGTCCAAATATGAAACATGCATTTTTCATACTCCCACCGTACCGGCGACCTAGGTGGGGGAAAACGAGAGAACTTGATGTTTATTTGCTAATAAATACCATTGCGTGCAGAGAATTGACCATTACATGTTATTCTAAGTAGTCTGAAGTCATTGAATGCATACAAAACCCCACGACTCCTATTGGCTGCTTTCTTTTTTTGGGGCAAAATTCAAGGAACGAGTTTTGGGATTATTTGGTTTTCGTAATGTGACTTATGCACCGGTCGGACGGAGTAGGGCAGTTGGCAAGCAATACAATGAGCTCTATTTATTGATGAAGTCAGTAGTAATCAAGCAAAACCCCTAATCATCGTTGCAAACAGCGCATAGAAGAGGGCTAATGGGACAACCACAACTACACATGCTAGTTCCTTCTTATCTCTTACTTTCATCTGTTGCTTGTGATTGATTCTTTCTTGCTTCATCGTACTGATTGTACACTCCAGATCAACTAGTTTCTGCTTCAGCTTTACGTTATCTTCTGCGAGCTTGGTGATAACACTCCGAGCCCTACCATGCCATTCTTCATCTAGCCAATTAACGAAGGCACAAGCCTCATATCCCTGCCAATGTTAAATAGTATTCAGGATGAGCAGTGGCATTAACTCAACTAAAATGATGAACTTAGCACTAACCACTAAGGGGCAACTAAGAAACCGTCTAGAAATGTCGAATCCCTCACTGCATACATGTCGAGCGGGAGCGTGACCGTGCAAACAACTCAGCTTTTGGTACTTCTCGGTGGCGCAAAACTCGGAGTTGAACTCATGTTACGAGAGTCTGGAGTCATACTCCGGATCCGGCGGCTGATCGCTGCTACCTCTTGAGCACTGCGTTGGTTTTCCCCGAAGAGGAAGGGATGATGCAGCAAAGTAGCGTAAGTATTTCCCTCAGTTTTTGAGAACCAAGGTATCAATCCAGCAGGAGGCTACACGCGAGTCCCTCGCACCTGCACAAAACAAATAAATCCTCGCAACCAACGCGATAAGGCATTGTCAATCCCTACACGGCCACTTACGAGAGTGAGATCTGATATATATGATAAGATAATATTTTTGGTATTTTTGTGATAAAGATGCAAAGTAAAATAAAAGCAAAGTAAAAAGCAAAGGAAATAACTAAGTAGTAGGAGATTAATATGATGAAGATAGACCCGGGGGCCATAGGTTTCACTAGTGGATTCTCTCGAGAGCATAAGTATTCTACGATGGGTGAACACATTACTGTTGAGCAATTGACAGAATTGAGCATAGTTATGAGAATATCTAGGTATGATCATGTATATAGGCATCACGTCCGAGACAAGTAGACCGACTCCTGCCTGCATCTACTACTATTACTCCACTCATCGACCGCTATCCAGCATGCATCTAGAGTATTAAGTTAATGAAAACAGAGTAATGCCTTAAGCAATATGACATGATGTAGATGGATAAACACATGCAATATGATGAAAACCCCATCTTGTTATCCTCGATGGCAACAATACAATACGTGCCTTGCTGCCCCTACTATCACTGGGAAAGGAGACCGCAAGATTGAACCCAAAGCTAAGCACTTCTCCCATTGGAAGAAAGATCAATCTAGTAGGCCAAACCAAACTGATAATTCGAAGAGACTTGCAAAGATAACCAATCATACATAAAAGAATTCAGAGAAGATTCAAGTATTGTTCATAGATAGACTTGATCATAAACCCACACTACTAGGAAAAGGCCTACTAATGGCGCACGAGTTTTGCCTACTAATGGCGCACTACTGGTTCGCCATTAGTATCACGCCACTAGAATTTTTTACTAATGGCGCACCACTGGTGCACCATTAGTATACTGGCGCACCACATAGAAGTGCGCCATTAGTAATAATTTTTTTTTCATTTTTTTATATATTTTTTTCTTAATCTCGAGTCACTATGGCTTAATCTCAGGTCAAATCGCACTCTGTGGTCAAACTTCCCGGAAGGTCACCCATCCTCACACTACTCCAGCCCGAGCATGCTTAACTTCGTAGTTCTATCCAACCCCAACACCACCTCACTTCACAAGCACTTGTTGATATATCTATCATATCAATCCTATTAAACCTTGCTGATGTCTAGGACTTTGTTCATGTTCATGAGTATGACGAAATTTTGAAAAAATATTTCAAACTTCCCAGTCATATTACGTATCATATTTTGAAAAATAATTCAAAAAAAAAATTCGAAACCAATTTTTTTTCTGTTACTAGTGGCGCACCTAGCATACGGTGTGCCACTAGTAAGTTTCAATAGTTTTGAATTTTTTTGCCTCCGGATCTTAAAAGCCCCGTAACTTTTTTTCTGTTACTTTTTGGGGATTTTGAAAATGTTTAACAAGGTTCCCCCGGTTAAATTCGGATGTAACTTTTTGAGTAGATGATTTTTCATATAGAAAACTTTTTAATCCGAGTCCGTATGCAAAAGTTATGCCTATTTTACAAATTTCAGAGAGATTTTGCAAATAAAGTCGAAATTCATATTTGTAAATTTTCCCAACAACTAGACCACATTTCACATGGGAAACTTATTTTATTTTAT